>NW_026553891.1:0-621 GCF_027596085.1 Anoplopoma fimbria | reverse complement strand
AGCTAGGGTGGGCGAAAACAGCCGTTGAGATTCCGTCGCGTGCTCTCTGGCCTCTCCCTGCCACGCTACCTGCTGTAGCTCCTCCCACCGAACGTCAGTTATGCGCGTTCATGTGAATTCAGTTACATTGATAGGAAGACGAAACACGCAGGGACGCACCAACGTCGTTGCCAAGGTGACCGGACAGTCCCACAGCCAATAAGAACGGAGAATCGGAGCCTCGCTCTGATTGGTCAAAGTGTACATGAGCGGTGGCAATTTTTGGGTGCGGCCCACAGAGGCAGGGGAGAGCAAAGTTATGAGCAGATATTCTCAGAGCACTTCACCTCTCCTCCCTAATCTGGTCAATGATGAGATGTATAGCCGCATGTCATCATTCCGCTGCTGGCTGTCGAGGTGGTGTCCTGCAAACAATGTGGGCTTCGTAGACAATTGGCATACTTTCTGGGGAAAACCTGGTCTGATTAGGAGAGACGGCATCCATCCTACTTTGGATGGAGCGGATCTCATCTCTAGAAATCTGACCCAGTTCATTAGTGGACCTAATCCATGACCCAGAGTTCAGACCAGGAAGCAGAAGCAGAGTCGCAGTCTTTCACACCTCTCTGCGCTTCCTTTGGA
>NW_026553890.1:0-2548 GCF_027596085.1 Anoplopoma fimbria | reverse complement strand
CCGGTAGAATCCCGGTGACCGGGAAATAGGTTCGGCGATCACCGCGGATTGCATGCCAGGTAGTTTTTATTTTATTTTATTTTTTTAAATTCAATAACTTTCTTGAGACATTTGTTCATACATATAAACGAAAGATCATTATCTTTATTTAATGTTTTATTATCTTTATTTAATGTTTCGCGTTTGTCACAGTCGCGGTGCAGTGGCGTCACGTCATGATGTTTCACGGATGTTTATCTGGGCGGCTCCATCCTCCTGTATACCGGTGTGCCGGATTACAGTGTTTTCACGGTACCGGTACCGGTGGACTCTGGAAACTAGAGGAGGCGTCCCGGTAGAATCCCGGTGACCGGGAAATAGGTTCCGCGATCACCGCGCATTGCATGCCGGGTAGATTTTTTATTTATTTATTTTTTTTTAATTTTTAATTTTTTTTTTAATTTTAATTTTTAATTTTTTTTAATTCAATAACTTTATTGAGACATTTGTTCATACATATAAAACACAATATATTTATATATATATATATATATATATATATATATATTATATTTACATTTTCAAGTTCTTATTTTTAAGATCTTAAGTTGATGCCACGAAGGCTGAAACATCATCTATTATCTTTATTTAATGTTTTATTCTATTCATTTAATGTTTCATTATCTTTATTAAATGTTATATTCTCTTTATTTAATGTTTCATTCTCTTTATTTAATGTTTTATTATCTTCATTTAATGTTTTATTCTCTTTGTTTAATGTTTTCCTCCTGTATACCAGTGTGCCGGATTACCGGTGTTTTTCACGGTACCGGTACCGGTGGACCGGCCGGCTCAACCTCCAGCCGGTCTTTTAGCACACTAAAACGGCGTAAAATGACCTCCAGCAGCCCAGGGAGGAAAAAATAGCAGGCGCTTTCCGGAGGATTTTAGTGCTGAAATCCGGCTGAATCTGTCTTTTAAGGCAGTGAAACGGCGTAAAATGACCGGCATCACAGCGTCAAAACACCCGCAGCAGAGTGCTCCAAGTCAGGGTAAACTCTGGGAGTGACAGCGGGTCTTTTAGCACACTAAAACGGCGTAAAATGAACCGACACAACCATGCTGCTCCATCCGCCTAAAAAATGACCGCGACCGCCAGCTGAAAACGTCCGTAAAAGAGAGCATGAAGTGGCTAAACAGTGGTGCCATCAGCCTGTCTCTCCATGCTGCTGAATCCGCGTGAAAATGACCGCGACCGCGGGCTGAAAACGGAAGGATAGCATAGCTAGAGGAGGTTGAGCCGTCCGGGAGCTAGAGGAGCCGTCCCGGTAGAATCCCGGTGACCGGGAAATAGGTTCCGGCGATCACCGCGGATTGCATGCCAGGTAGTTTTATTTTATTTTATTTTTTTAAATTCAATAACTTTCTTGAGACATTTGTTCATACATATAAACGAAAGATCATTATCTTTATTTAATGTTTTATTATCTTTATTTAATGTTTCGCGTTTGTCACAGTCGCGGTGCAGTGACGTCACGTCATGATGTTTTCACGGATGTTTATCTGGACGGCTCATCCTCCTGTATACCGGTGTGCCGGATTACCGGTGTTTTTCACGGTACCGGTACCGGTGGACCGGCCGGCTCAACCTCCTATAGCTAGCATAGCTAGAGGAGGTTGAGCCGTCTGGGAAACTAGAGGAGGCGTCCCGGTAGAATCCCGGTGACCGGGAAATAGGTTCCGGCGATCACCGCGCATTGCATGCCGGGTAGATTTTATTTATTTATTTATTTTTTAATTTTAATTTTTAATTTTTTTTTTTAATTTTAATTTTTAATTTTTTTTAATTCAATAACTTTATTGAGACATTTGTTCATACATATAAAACACAATATATTTCCCGGTAATGTTTTATTCTCTTTGTTTAATGTTTTAATATCTTTATTTAATGTTTATTTTATTTTTTAATGTTTCATTCTCTTTATTTAATGTTTTAATATCTTTATTTAATGTTTTAATATCTTTATTTAATGTTTTCTTATCTTTATTTAATGTTTCGCGTTTGTCACAGTCGCGGTGCAGTCAGGGTAAACTCTGGGAGTGACAGCGGGTCTTTTAGCACACTAAAACGGCGTAAAATGAACCGACACAACCATGCTGCTCCATCCGCCTAAAAAATGACCGCGACCGCCAGCTGAAAACGTCCGTAAAAGAGAGCATGAAGTGGCTAAACAGTGGTGCCATCAGCCTGTCTCTCCATGCTGCTGAATCCGCGTGAAAATGACCGCGACCGCGGGCTGAAAGCGGAAGGATAGCATAGCTAGAGGAGGTTGAGCCGTCCGGGAGCTAGAGGAGCCGTCCCGGTAGAATCCCGGTGACCGGGAAATAGGTTCCGGCGATCACCGCGGATTGCATGCCAGGTAGTTTTTATTTTATTTTATTTTTTTAAATTCAATAACTTTCTTGAGACATTTGTTCATACATATAAACGAAAGATCATTATCTTTATTTAATGTTTTGCGTTTGTCACAGTCGCGGTGCAGTGACGTCACGTCATGATGTTTTCACG
>NW_026553889.1:0-5945 GCF_027596085.1 Anoplopoma fimbria | reverse complement strand
AGCTACAAGGCTGGAGGCTGATTGCCGTCCACTGCACCATTTTGAAAAATACCTGCAATCCGGCAAATCGTACAGTATATTATCACAAACATCCAGAAAGATCGTACCTGACGCTACTCGCACCACACCGTGACACAAATAATAAAAAGAAAGAGAAAACATGAATAGCATAATGGATCCTGCTATGCGGGCGAGTTAAACGTCCGGAAAGTATTGAACGTAAAAAGAAATAAAATAAAAACTACCTGGCATGCAATCCGCGGTGATCGCCGGAACCTATTTCCCGGTCACCGATTCTACCGGACGGCCCTCTAGCTCCCGGACGGCTCAACTCCTCTAGCCATGCCATCCTTCCTTTCAGCCCGCGGTCGCCATTTTCACGCGGATTCAGCAGCATGGAGAGACAGGCTGATGGCACCACTGTTTAGCCACTTCATGCTCTCTTGAAAAACACCGTAATCCGGCACACTGGTATACAGGAGGATGAGCCGTCCAGATAAACATCCGTGAAAACATCATGACGTGACGTCACTGCACCGCGACTGTGACAAACGCGAAACATTAAATAAAGATAAGAAAACATTAAATAAAGATAAAAAAAAAAAAAAAAAAAAAAAAAATTAAAAATTAAAATTAAAAATAAATAAATAAATAAAATCTACCCGGCATGCAATGCGCGGTGATCGCCGGAACCTATTTCCCGGTCACCGGTTCTACCGGGACGCCTCCTCTAGCTTCCCAGACGGCTCAACCTCCTCTAGCTATGCTAGCTATAGGAGGTTGAGCCGGCCGGTCCACCGGTACCGGTACCGTGAAAACACACGGTAATCCGGCACACCGGTATACAGGAGGATGAGCCGTCCAGATAAACATCCGTGAAAACATCATGACGTGACGTCACTGCACCGCGACTGTGACAAACGCGAAACATTAAATAAAGATAATAAAACATTAAATAAAGATAATGATCTTTCGTTTATATGTATGAACAAATGTCTCAAGAAAGTTATTGAATTTAAAAAAATAAAATAAAATAAAAACTACCTGGCATGCAATCCGCGGTGATCGCCGGAACCTATTTCCCGGTCACCGGGATTCTACCGGGACGGCTCCTCTAGCTCCCGGACGGCTCAACCTCCTCTAGCTATGCTATCCTTCCGCTTTCAGCCCGCGGTCGCGGTCATTTTCACGCGGATTCAGCAGCATGGAGAGACAGGCTGATGGCACCACTGTTTAGCCACTTCATGCTCTCTTTTACGGACGTTTTCAGCTGGCGGTCGCGGTCATCATTTTTTAGGCGGATGGAGCAGCATGGTTGTGTCGGTTCATTTTACGCCGTTTTAGTGTGCTAAAAGACCCGCTGTCACTCCCAGAGTTTACCCTGACTTGGAGCACTCTGCTGCGGGTGTTTTGACGCTGTGATGCCGGTCATTTTACGCCGTTTCACTGCCTTAAAAGACAGATTCAGCCGGATTTCAGCACTAAAATCCTCCGGAAAGCGCCTGCTATTTTTTTCCTCCCTGGGCTGCTGGAGGTCATTTTACGCCGTTTTAGTGTGCTAAAAGACCGGCTGGAGGTTGAGCCGGCCGGTCCACCGGTACCGGTACCGTGAAAAACACCGGTAATCCGGCACACCGGTATACAGGAGGATGAGCCGTCCAGATAAACATCCGTGAAAACATCATGACGTGACGTCACTGCACCGCGACTGTGACAAACGCGAAACATTAAATAAAGAAACATTAAATAAAGATAAGAAAACATTAAATAAAGATATTAAAACATTAAATAAAGATATTAAAACATTAAATAAATAAAATAAAATAAAACATTAAATAAAGATATTAAAACATTAAACAAAGAGAATAAAACATTAAATGAAGATAATAAAACATTAAATAAAGAGAATGAAACATTAAATAAAGAGAATATAACATTTAATAAAGATAATGAAACATTAAATGAATAGAATAAAACATTAAATAAAGATAATAGATGATGTTTCAGCCTTCGTGGCATCAACTTAAGATCTTAAAAATAAGAACTTGAAAATGTAAATATATACATATATATATATATATATATATATATATATATTAAATGTTTTATATGTATGAACAAATGTCTGTCAATAAAGTTATTGAATTAAAAAAAAAAAAAAAATTAAAATTAAAAAAAAAAAAATTAAAAAAAAAAAAAATTAAAAATTAAAATTAAAAAATAAATAAATAAATAAAATCTACCCGGCATGCAATGCGCGGTGATCGCCGGAACCTATTTCCCGGTCACCGGGATTCTACCGGGACGCCTCCTCTAGCTTCCCAGACGGCTCAACCTCCTCTAGCTATGCTAGCTATAGGAGGTTGAGCCGGCCGGTCCACCGGTACCGGTACCGTGAAAAACACCGGTAATCCGGCACACCGGTATACAGGAGGATGAGCCGTCCAGATAAACATCCGTGAAAACATCATGACGTGACGTCACTGCACCGCGACTGTGACAAACGCGAAACATTAAATAAAGATAATAAAACATTAAATAAAGATAATGATCTTTCGTTTATATGTATGAACAAATGTCTCAAGAAAGTTATTGAATTTAAAAAAATAAAATAAAATAAAAACTACCTGGCATGCAATCCGCGGTGATCGCCGGAACCTATTTCCCGGTCACCGGGATTCTACCGGGACGGCTCCTCTAGCTCCCGGACGGCTCAACCTCCTCTAGCTATGCTATCCTTCCGTTTTCAGCCCGCGGTCGCGGTCATTTTCACGCGGATTCAGCAGCATGGAGAGACAGGCTGATGGCACCACTGTTTAGCCACTTCATGCTCTCTTTTACGGACGTTTTCAGCTGGCGGTCGCGGTCATTTTTTAGGCGGATGGAGCAGCATGGTTGTGTCGGTTCATTTTACGCCGTTTTAGTGTGCTAAAAGACCCGCTGTCACTCCCAGAGTTTACCCTGACTTGGAGCACTCTGCTGCGGGTGTTTTGACGCTGTGATGCCGGTCATTTTACGCCGTTTCACTGCCTTAAAAGACAGATTCAGCCGGATTTCAGCACTAAAATCCTCCGGAAAGCGCCTGCTATTTTTTTCCTCCCTGGGCTGCTGGAGGTCATTTTACGCCGTTTTAGTGTGCTAAAAGACCGGCTGGAGGTTGAGCCGGCCGGTCCACCGGTACCGGTACCGTGAAAAACACCGGTAATCCGGCACACCGGTATACAGGAGGATGAGCCGTCCAGATAAACATCCGTGAAAACATCATGACGTGACGTCACTGCACCGCGACTGTGACAAACGCGAAACATTAAATAAAGATAAGAAAAAACATTAAATAAAGATATTAAAACATTAAATAAAGATATTAAAACATTAAATAAAGATAAAACATTAAAACATTAAACAAAATAAGAATAAAACATTAAATGAAATAATAAAACATTAAATAAAGAGAATGAAACATTAAATAAAGAGAATATAACATTTAATAAAGATAATGAAACATTAAATGAATAGAATAAAACATTAAATAAAGATAATAGATGATGTTTCAGCCTTCGTGGCATCAACTTAAGATCTTAAAAATAAGAACTTGAAAATGTAAATATATACATAATATATATATATATATATATATATATATATTGTGTTTTATATGTATGAACAAATGTCTCAATAAAGTTATTGAATTAAAAAAAAAAAAAAATTAAAATTAAAAAAAAAAAAAAATAAAAAATTAAAATTAAAAAAAAAAATAAATAAATAAATAAAATCTACCCGGCATGCAATGCGCGGTGATCGCCGAACCTATTTCCCGGTCACCGGGATTCTACCGGGACGCCTCCTCTAGCTTCCCAGACGGCTCAACCTCCTCTAGCTATGCTAGCTATAGGAGGTTGAGCCGGCCGGTCCACCGGTACCGGTACCGTGAAAAACACCGGTAATCCGGCACACCGGTATACAGGAGGATGAGCCGTCCAGATAAACATCCGTGAAAACATCATGACGTGACGTCACTGCACCGCGACTGTGACAAACGCGAAACATTAAATAAAGATAATAAAACATTAAATAAAGATAATGATCTTTCGTTTATATGTATGAACAAATGTCTCAAGAAAGTTATTGAATTTAAAAAAATAAAATAAAATAAAAACTACCTGGCATGCAATCCGCGGTGATCGCCGGAACCTATTTCCCGGTCACCGGGATTCTACCGGGACGGCTCCTCTAGCTCCCGGACGGCTCAACCTCCTCTAGCTATGCTATCCTTCCGTTTTCAGCCCGCGGTCGCGGTCATTTTCACGCGGATTCAGCAGCATGGAGAGACAGGCTGATGGCACCACTGTTTAGCCACTTCATGCTCTCTTTTACGGACGTTTTCAGCTGGCGGTCGCGGTCATTTTTTAGGCGGATGGAGCAGCATGGTTGTGTCGGTTCATTTTACGCCGTTTTAGTGTGCTAAAAGACCCGCTGTCACTCCCAGAGTTTACCCTGACTTGGAGCACTCTGCTGCGGGTGTTTTGACGCTGTGATGCCGGTCATTTTACGCCGTTTCACTGCCTTAAAAGACAGATTCAGCCGGATTTCAGCACTAAAATCCTCCGGAAAGCGCCTGCTATTTTTTTCCTCCCTGGGCTGCTGGAGGTCATTTTACGCCGTTTTAGTGTGCTAAAAGACCGCTGGAGGTTGAGCCGCCGGTCCACCGGTACCGGTACCGTGAAAAACACCGTGACAAACGCGAAACATTAAATAAAGATAATAAAACATTAAATAAAGATAATGATCTTTCGATTTATATGTATGAACAAATGTCTCAAGAAAGTTATTGAATTTAAAAAAAAAATAAAAAAAAATAAAACTACCTGGCATGCAATCCATTAAATAAAGAGAATGAACCATTTCCCGGTCACCGGGATTCTACCGGGACGAAACATTAAATCCCGGACGGAATCAAACATTAAATAGCTATGCTATCCTTCCGTTTCAGCCCGCGGTCGCGGTCATTTTCACGCGGATTCAGCAGCATGGAGAGACAGGCTGATGGCACCACTGTTTAGCCACTTCATGCTCTCTTTTACGGACGTTTTCAGCTGGCGGTCGCGGTCATTTTTTAGGCGGATGGAGCAGCATGGTTGTGTCGGTTCATTTTACGCCGTTTTAGTGTGCTAAAAGACCCGCTGTCACTCCCAGAGTTTACCTGACTTGGAGCACTCTGCTGCGGGTGTTTTGACGCTGTGATGCCGGTCATTTTACGCGGTGATTTCACTGCCTTAAAAGACAGATTCAGCCGGATTTCAGCACTAAAATCCTCCGGAAAGCGCCTGCTATTTTTTTCCTCCCTGGGCTGCTGGAGGTCATTTTACGCCGTTTTAGTGTGCTAAAAGACCGGCTGGAGGTTGAGCCGCCGGTCCACCGGTACCGGTACCGTGAAAAACACCGGTAATCCGGCACACTGGTATACAGGAGGATGAGCCGTCCAGATAAACATCCGTGAAAACATCATGACGTGACGTCACTGCACCGCGACTGTGACAAACGCGAAACATTAAAAACATTAAATAAAGAGAATGAAACATTAAATAAAGAGAATATAACATTTAATAAAGATAATGAAACATTAAATGAATAGAATAAAACATTAAATAAAGATAATAGATGATGTTTCAGCCTTCGTGGCATCAACTTAAGATCTTAAAAATAAGAACTTGAAAATGTAAATATATACATATATATATATATATATATAAAATATATTGTGTTTTATATGTATGAACAAATGTCTCAATAAAGTTATTGAATTAAAAAAAAAAAAAATTAAAAAAATTAAAATTAAAAAAAAAAAATTAAAAATTAAAATTAAAAAATAAATAAATAAATAAAATCTACCCGGCATGCAATGCGCGGTGATCGCCGGAACCTATTTCCCGGTCACCGGATTCTAC
>NW_026553888.1:5000-8109 GCF_027596085.1 Anoplopoma fimbria | reverse complement strand
TCTAGCTATGCTAGCTATAGGAGGTTGAGCCGGCCGGTCCACCGGTACCGGTACCGTGAAAAACACCGGTAATCCGGCACACCGGTATACAGGAGGATGAGCCGTCCAGATAAACATCCGTGAAAACATCATGACGTGACGTCACTGCACCGCGACTGTGACAAACGCGAAACATTAAATTCATTTTACGCTCGTTTTAGTG
This sequence comes from Anoplopoma fimbria, assembly GCF_027596085.1. NCBI lineage: Eukaryota > Metazoa > Chordata > Actinopteri > Perciformes > Anoplopomatidae > Anoplopoma > Anoplopoma fimbria. Next base: position 7,907 of record NW_026553888.1, on the reverse strand, counting down.
TGCTAAAAGACCCGCTGTCACTCCCAGAGTTTACCCTGACTTGGAGCACTCTGCTGCGGGTGTTTTGACGCTGTGATGCCGGTCATTTTACGTAATCCGGCACACTGGTATACAGGAGGATGAGCCGTCCAGATAAACATCCGTGAAAACATCATGACGTGACGTCACTGCACCGCGACTGTGACAAACGCGAAACATTAAATAAAGATAAGAAAACATTAAATAAAGATATTAAAACATTAAATAAAGATATTAAAACATTAAATAAAGAGAATGAAACATTAAATAAATAGAAAAAACATTAAATAAAGATATTAAAACATTAAACAAAGAGAATAAAACATTAAATGAAGATAATAAAACATTAAATAAAGAGAATGAAACATTAAATAAAGAGAATATAACATTTAATAAAGATAATGAAACATTAAATGAATAGAATAAAACATTAAATAAAGATAATAGATGATGTTTCAGCCTTCGTGGCATCAACTTAAGATCTTAAAAATAAGAACTTGAAAATGTAAATATATACATATATATATATATATATATATATATATAATATATTGTGTTTTTATATGTATGAACAAATGTCTCAATAAAGTTATTGAATTAAAAAAAAAAAAAAAAATTAAAATTAAAAAAAAAAAAAAAAAATTAAAATTAAAAAATAAATAAATAAATAAAATCTACCCGGCATGCAATGCGCGGTGATCGCCGGAACCTATTTCCCGGTCACCGGATTCTACCGGGACGCCTCCTCTAGCTTCCCAGACGGCTCAACCTCCTCTAGCTATGCTAGCTATAGGAGGTTGAGCCGGCCGGTCCACCGGTACCGGTACCGTGAAAAACACCGGTAATCCGGCACACCGGTATACAGGAGGATGAGCCGTCCAGATAAACATCCGTGAAAACATCATGACGTGACGTCACTGCACCGCGACTGTGACAAACGCGAAACATTAAATAAAGATAATAAAACATTAAATAAAGATAATGATCTTTCGTTTATATGTATGAACAAATGTCTCAAGAAAGTTATTGAATTTAAAAAAATAAAATAAAAACTACCTGGCATGCAATCCGCGGTGATCGCCGGAACCTATTTCCCGGTCACCGGGATTCTACCGGGACGGCTCCTCTAGCTCCCGGACGGCTCAACCTCCTCTAGCTATGCTATCCTTCCGTTTTCAGCCCGCGGTCGCGGTCATTTTCACGCGGATTCAGCAGCATGGAGAGACAGGCTGATGGCACCACTGTTTAGCCACTTCATGCTCTCTTTTACGGACGTTTTCAGCTGGCGGTCGCGGTCATTTTTTAGGCGGATGGAGCAGCATGGTTGTGTCGGTTCATTTTACGCCGTTTTAGTGTGCTAAAAGACCCGCTGTCACTCCCAGAGTTTACCCTGACTTGGAGCACTCTGCTGCGGGTGTTTTGACGCTGTGATGCCGGTCATTTTACGCCGTTTCACTGCCTTAAAAGACAGATTCAGCCGGATTTCAGCACTAAAATCCTCCGGAAAGCGCCTGCTATTTTTTTCCTCCCTGGGCTGCTGGAGGTCATTTTACGCCGTTTTAGTGTGCTAAAAGACCGGCTGGAGGTTGAGCCGGCCGGTCCACCGGTACCGGTACCGTGAAAAACACCGGTAATCCGGCACACTGGTATACAGGAGGATGAGCCGTCCAGATAAACATCCGTGAAAACATCATGACGTGACGTCACTGCACCGCGACTGTGACAAACGCGAAACATTAAATAAAGATAAGAAAACATTAAATAAAGATATTAAAACATTAAATAAAGATATTAAAACATTAAATAAAGAGAATGAAACATTAAATAAATAGAATAAAACATTAAATAAAGATATTAAAACATTAAACAAAGAGAATAAAACATTAAATGAAGATAATAAAACATTAAATAAAGAGAATGAAACATTAAATAAAGAGAATATAACATTTAATAAAGATAATGAAACATTAAATGAATAGAATAAAACATTAAATAAAGATAATAGATGATGTTTCAGCCTTCGTGGCATCAACTTAAGATCTTAAAAATAAGAACTTGAAAATGTAAATATATACATATATATATATATATATATATATAAATATTGTGTGTTTTATATGTATGAACAAATGTCTCAATAAAGTTATTGAATTAAAAAAAAAAAAAATTAAAATTAAAAAAAAAAATTAAAAATTAAAATTAAAAAATAAATAAATAAATAAAATCTACCCGGCATGCAATGCGCGGTGATCGCCGGAACCTATTTCCCGGTCACCGGATTCTACCGGGACGCCTCCTCTAGCTTCCCAGACGGCTCAACCTCCTCTAGCTATGCTAGCTATAGGAGGTTGAGCCGGCCGGTCCACCGGTACCGGTACCGTGAAAAACACCGGTAATCCGGCACACCGGTATACAGGAGGATGAGCCGTCCAGATAAACATCCGTGAAAACATCATGACGTGACGTCACTGCACCGCGACTGTGACAAACGCGAAACATTAAATAAAGATAATAAAACATTAAATAAAGATAATGATCTTTCGTTTATATGTATGAACAAATGTCTCAAGAAAGTTATTGAATTTAAAAAAATAAAATAAAATAAAAACTACCTGGCATGCAATCCGCGGTGATCGCCGGAACCTATTTCCCGGTCACCGGGATTCTACCGGGACGGCTCCTCTAGCTCCCGGACGGCTCAACCTCCTCTAGCTATGCTATCCTTCCGTTTTCAGCCCGCGGTCGCGGTCATTTTCACGCGGATTCAGCAGCATGGAGAGACAGGCTGATGGCACCACTGTTTAGCCACTTCATGCTCTCTTTTACGGACGTTTTCAGCTGGCGGTCGCGGTCATTTTTTAGGCGGATGGAGCAGCATGGTTGTGTCGG
>NW_026553888.1:0-2500 GCF_027596085.1 Anoplopoma fimbria | reverse complement strand
GGGATTCTACCGGGACGCCTCCTCTAGCTTCCCAGACGGCTCAACCTCCTCTAGCTATGCTAGCTATAGGAGGTTGAGCCGGCCGGTCCACCGGTACCGGTACCGTGAAAAACACCGGTAATCCGGCACACCGGTATACAGGAGGATGAGCCGTCCAGATAAACATCCGTGAAAACATCATGACGTGACGTCACTGCACCGCGACTGTGACAAACGCGAAACATTAAATAAAGATAATAAAACATTAAATAAAGATAATGATCTTTCGTTTATATGTATGAACAAATGTCTCAAGAAAGTTATTGAATTTAAAAAAATAAAATAAAATAAAAACTACCTGGCATGCAATCCGCGGTGATCGCCGGAACCTATTTCCCGGTCACCGGGATTCTACCGGGACGGCTCCTCTAGCTCCCGGACGGCTCAACCTCCTCTAGCTATGCTATCCTTCCGCTTTCAGCCCGCGGTCGCGGTCATTTTCACGCGGATTCAGCAGCATGGAGAGACAGGCTGATGGCACCACTGTTTAGCCACTTCATGCTCTCTTTTACGGACGTTTTCAGCTGGCGGTCGCGGTCATTTTTTAGGCGGATGGAGCAGCATGGTTGTGTCGGTTCATTTTACGCCGTTTTAGTGTGCTAAAAGACCCGCTGTCACTCCCAGAGTTTACCCTGACTTGGAGCACTCTGCTGCGGGTGTTTTGACGCTGTGATGCCGGTCATTTTACGCCGTTTCACTGCCTTAAAAGACAGATTCAGCCGGATTTCAGCACTAAAATCCTCCGGAAAGCGCCTGCTATTTTTTTCCTCCCTGGGCTGCTGGAGGTCATTTTACGCCGTTTTAGTGTGCTAAAAGACCGGCTGGAGGTTGAGCCGGCCGGTCCACCGGTACCGGTACCGTGAAAAACACCGGTAATCCGGCACACTGGTATACAGGAGGATGAGCCGTCCAGATAAACATCCGTGAAAACATCATGACGTGACGTCACTGCACCGCGACTGTGACAAAACGCGAAACATTAAATAAAGATAAGAAAACATTAAATAAAGATATTAAAACATTAAATAAAGATATTAAAACATTAAATAAAGAGAATGAAACATTAAATAAATAGAATAAAACATTAAATAAAGATATTAAAACATTAAACAAAGAGAATAAAACATTAAATGAAGATAATAAAACATTAAATAAAGAGAATGAAACATTAAATAAAGAGAATATAACATTTAATAAAGATAATGAAACATTAAATGAATAGAATAAAACATTAAATAAAGATAATAGATGATGTTTCAGCCTTCGTGGCATCAACTTAAGATCTTAAAAATAAGAACTTGAAAATGTAAATATATACATATATATATATATATATATATATAAATATATTGTGTTTTATATGTATGAACAAATGTCTCAATAAAGTTATTGAATTAAAAAAAAAAAAATTAAAATTAAAAAAAAAAAATTAAAAATTAAAATTAAAAAAAATAAATAAATAAATAAAATCTACCCGGCATGCAATGCGCGGTGATCGCCGGAACCTATTTCCCGGTCACCGGGATTCTACCGGGACGCCTCCTCTAGTTTCCCAGACGGCTCAACCTCCTCTAGCTATGCTAGCTATAGGAGGTTGAGCCGGCCGGTCCACCGGTACCGGTACCGTGAAAAACACCGGTAATCCGGCACACCGGTATACAGGAGGATGAGCCGTCCAGATAAACATCCGTGAAAACATCATGACGTGACGTCACTGCACCGCGACTGTGACAAACGCGAAACATTAAATAAAGATAATAAAACATTAAATAAAGATAATGATCTTTCGTTTATATGTATGAACAAATGTCTCAAGAAAGTTATTGAATTTAAAAAAATAAAATAAAATAAAAACTACCTGGCATGCAATCCGCGGTGATCGCCGGAACCTATTTCCCGGTCACCGGGATTCTACCGGGACGGCTCCTCTAGCTCCCGGACGGCTCAACCTCCTCTAGCTATGCTATCCTTCCGTTTTCAGCCCGCGGTCGCGGTCATTTTCACGCGGATTCAGCAGCATGGAGAGACAGGCTGATGGCACCACTGTTTAGCCACTTCATGCTCTCTTTTACGGACGTTTTCAGCTGGCGGTCGCGGTCATTTTTTAGGCGGATGGAGCAGCATGGTTGTGTCGGTTCATTTTACGCCGTTTTAGTGTGCTAAAAGACCCGCTGTCACTCCCAGAGTTTACCCTGACTTGGAGCACTCTGCTGCGGGTGTTTTGACGCTGTGATGCCGGTCATTTTACGCCGTTTCACTGCCTTAAAAGACAGATTCAGCCGGATTTCAGCACTAAAATCCTCCGGAAAGCGCCTGCTATTTTTTTCCTCCCTGGGCTGCTGGAGGTCATTTTACGCCGTTTTAGTGTGCTAAAAGACCGGCTGGAGGTTGAGCCGGCCGGTCCACCGGTACCGGTACCGTGAAAAACACCGGTAATCCGGCACACTGGTATACAGGAGGA
>NW_026553887.1:0-8596 GCF_027596085.1 Anoplopoma fimbria | reverse complement strand
TCAGTAATTTGTTTATATTGACTACCATGTGTCTGCATCCTATTTCTGTCTGTTCCTCTGTCCGGTGGTCACGTAGACAATGGGTCACTCCCAGGTGCCGTGACCCCACTAACCTCATCTATCCCACTCTCTCAGCCCATGGTGAGCAAGTGGTGTCGGGGGGCTTTGGAACTGCCAGTCGGCAGTGCCGAAAGCTGAGTTCATCTCAGGCTACGCATCCTTGCTCTCCCTCAACTTTCTTGCTCTAACTGAGACCTGGATCACACCAGAAAACACCACCACACCCGCAGCTCTGTCAGATGTGTACTCCTTCTCTCACACTCCCAGAGCTGCGAGGTGAGGTGGTGGCACTGGCCTGCTAATTTCCCCAAAATGGAAATACTCTCTTGTCTCTGTTCCACAGTTCTCCCCTTCCTCTTTGAATTTCATGCTGTTACTGTCACTTATCCAGTCAAGCTCACCATTGCTGTTGTGTACCGCCCACCAGGCCCTCTTGGTGAGTTCCTGGAGGAGCTTGACACACTAGTCTCGCACTTCCATGACGATGGCTCCGCGCTCATCATGCTCGGCGACTTCAACATCCAGACTGATAAGTTAGAACCTCTGCTTTCCTTCCTCTCCTCCTTTGACCTCTATCGCTCTCCCTCTCCTCCTACCCACAAGGCCGGCAACCAGCTGGATCTTATCTTCACTAGACACTGTTCTACTGCTAACCTCTCTGTCACTCCCTCCAGCACTCGGACCACTACTTCATGTCCTACTCCCTCTCCCTCTCCTCTCCCCCTTACTTCCTCCACCTACCCACATGGTTTCTACCCGTAGTCACCTCCGCTCCCTCTCCCCGCTGATCTTTCCTCTTCCGTTACCTCTGCCCTCCCTGACCCTGAATCCTTCTCTCTCCTATCCCCCGATACTGCTACTGATCTTCTCCTCTCCACCCTTTCCTCCTCTTTGGACAACCTCTGTCCCTTCACCTCCAGGCCTGCACGGCCAACTCCTCCTGCCCCGTGGCTGTCGGACTCAGTGCGTACTGATAGACGGAGCCTAAGAGCGGCTGAGCGTAAATGGAGAACAGGCAAACTCCCGGAGGACCTTCTTAACTTCCAATCTCTCCTTTCCACTTTTTCCTCCTCTCTAGCTACTGCTAAAGCGGCTTTTTTCCGCTCGAAAATCCTAACCTCTGCTTCCAATCCTAAAAACTCTTTGAAACTTTCTCTTCACTCCTCCAACCCCCACCCCTCCTCCTACTTCCTCCCTTCTCCCTGATGATTTCGCCAACTTCTTTGACAAGAAGGTAAACGATATCAGATCCTCCTTCTCTCAGCCCCCCTCCCTGTCCACCCTCTCCCTCTCTACCCTCTACAGCTCTTCCCCTCAGCTCCCCCTTCCCTCTCCACACCCAATCCTACCCCATTTTGCTCCCCTCTCCCCTAACGAGGTCCTCGACCTTGTTACATCTAACCGCCCCACCACGTGCTCCCTTGACCCGATCCCCTCCCCTCTTCTTCAGTCTATTGCCACTGAACTCCTTCCTTTCCTCACCCACCTCATCAACACATCTCTCGTCTCGGATGCTTTCCTCGGCTTTCAAGACTGCCAGAGTCACCCCCTTCTGAAAAACCATCACTTGACCCCTCTGATGTCAAGAACTTCAGACCGGTTTCTCTTCTACCCTTTCTATCCAAAACACTTGAACGCGCTGTCTCTAAACAACTGTCTTCCTACCTCCACCAGAACAACCTCTTGGACCCCCACCAGTCCGGGTTCAAGGTGGGTCACTCGTCAGAGACGGCCCTCCTTGCGGTGACAGAGTCGCTTCACGCTGCGAGAGCGAACTCCCTCTCCTCTGTCCTGATTCTCCTGGACCTGTCAGCGGCGTTTGACACGGTGAACCACCAGATCCTCCTCTCCACCCTCGAGGGGATGGGCGTCTCAGGCTCTGCACTCTCCCTGCTTGCATCCTACCTGACAGGCCGATCCTACCAGGTGACATGGAGGGGGCCGTGTCAGAACCACGCACGCTGTCTACGGGGGTTCCACAAGGCTCAGTTCTGGGCCCCCTCTCTTCTCGCTCTACACAACATCTCTGGGTTCTGTTATTCGCTCGCATGACTTCTCTTACCATTGTTATGCCGATGACACCCAGCTGGTCTTGTCATTTCCTCCCGGTGACACCCAAGTGGAGCCACGCATTGCTGCGTGCTTGGCTGACATCTCGAAGTGGATGGCGACACACCACCTGAAGCTCAACCTGGACAAAACCGAGCTACTCTTCCTCCCGGGGAAGGGTTGCCCGCACCGAGACCTGTCCATCACCATTGATGATGCCGTGGTGACGCCAACTCGGACTGTGAGGAATCTGGGTGTGACCCTGGACGACCAACTGTCGTTCTCAGCAAACATTGCATCGGTCACACGCTCCTGCAGATTCCTCCTCTACAACATCAGGAGGATTCGCCCTTCCTCACTGAGGAGACGGCGCAGGTGCTCATCCAGGCTCTGGTCATCTCCCGCCTGGACTACTGCAACTCACTACTTGCCGGAGCCCCGGCGTCGGTCCTGGAGCTTGTCCAGAAAGCTGCAGCACGTCTGGTGTTCAATCGCCCCAAGTTCTCTCACACAACTTCCTTCTCCGTTCTCTACACTGGCTCCCTGTAAGAGCTCGCATCCAGTTTAAGACTCTGGTGCTAGCCTACAGGGCAGTGAAAGGAACAGCTCCTTCCTATCTCCAGGCCTTGGTCAAGCCCTACACCCCTGCCCGACCACTTCGCTCTGCTGCCTCGGGCGATTGGTTTCCCCGTCGCTCAGAGGTCCCTCCGGCCGATCCACCCGGTCACAGCTTTTTTCTGTCCTGGCCCCTCAGTGGTGGAATGAACTCCCCACCGACGTCAGGACAGCAGAGTCGCTGCCCATCTTTAGGCGCAGGCTGAAAACTCACCTCTTCAAGAAGTACTACCCTGAGCCTTCCTCGTAGCACTTATTGCACTCGTATTAGTTGTTGCACTTACTGTATTTGTATCAGTTCGCTGCACTTATTGAATTTGTATTTGTTTACTGCACGGCTGAAACAACTTTTGTGAGCAAAAAAGCTGTAAATGCATCTAAAAGTATGAAAGTATCATGTTTTCATGAAAACACAAGGAAACTAGTTGATATTAGTCCAGAGGCCCTTACTTGAAGAAACTCATGTAAAGTATGGTTTCCTGTCAGAAAATACACTTTTGGGGTATTTTCAGGCTGAAACAACTTTTGTGAGCAAAAAAGCTGTAAATGCATCTAAAAGTGATGAAAGTATCATGTTTTCATGAAAACACAAGGAAACTAGTTGATATTAGTCCAGAGGCCCTTACTTGAAGAAACTCATGTAAAGTATGGTTTCCTGTCAGAAAAGACACTTTTGGGGTATTTTATGGCTGAAACGTCTTTTGGCAGCAGAAAAGCTGCAAATGCATCTAAAAGTGATGAACGTATCATGTTTTCATGAAATCACAAGGAAACTTATTATGAGTCCAGAGGCCCTTACTTGAAGAAACTCATGTAAAGTATGGTTGTATTTTGACTCTGGAGGGATACTGAACTACTTGATTCTGCTAGGATAGACTAAGTATATTGTTCTCTGCTTTCTTAAAATTGATCTTAAACTGTACCAAGCCTGCTTAAAAAAGGGTTAGTGACTGATGCTGATTCTCTTGATTCTACTGTTCTGACATTCTCTAATCAGGAAGTGTTTGATGCTCTGTTGTGTTTGATGCTCCTGTGCCTTTATCAGGAACTGCTTTGAGAGGTGTGCTTTAGCTTCAATAGGTCAATTGTCCTCTTAACTGCTAGGGGGAGTGGCTTACACATCTCAAGGATATATATACTCAGACCACACAAACCTTACTCCAGTGTATTTTGACTCTGGAGGGATACTGAACTACTTGATTCTGCTAGGATAGACTAAGTATATTGTTCTCTGCTTTCTTAAAATTGATCTTAAACTGTACCAAGCCTGCTTAAAAAAGGGTTAGTGACTGATGCTGATTCTCTTGATTCTACTGTTCTGACATTCTCTAATCAGGAAGTGTTTGATGCTCTGTTGTGTTTGATGCTCCTGTGCCTTTAATCAGGAACTGCTTTGAGAGGTGTGCTTTAGCTTCAATAGGTCAATTGTCCTCTTAACTGCTAGGGGGAGTGGCTTACACATCTCAAGGATATATATACTCAGACCACACAAACCTTACTCCAGTGTATTTTGACTCTGGAGGGATACTGAACTACTTGATTCTGCTAGGATAGACTAAGTATATTGTTCTCTGCTTTCTTAAAATTGATCTTAAACTGTACCAAGCCTGCTTAAAAAAGGGTTAGTGACTGATGCTGATTCTCTTGATTCTACTGTTCTGACATTCTCTAATCAGGAAGTGTTTGATGCTCTGTTGTGTTTGATGCTCCTGTGCCTTTAATCAGGAACTGCTTTGAGAGGTGTGCTTTAGCTTCAATAGGTCAATTGTCCTCTTAACTGCTAGGGGGAGTGGCTTACACTCCTGGCAGACAATGAGCAATCAGTAGGTAGGTCCTTAACCACTGCTGCTGGCTGGAAGCGTCAGGCAAACGAAGGCTAGGGCGAACAAAGGCAACAGGGCGACTTATTCAAGCCAGACTTCGTCAAGCAAAGACTTCTCGAGCGTGTACTTGTACGGGTCAGTAATTTGTTTATATTGACTACCATGTGTCTGCATCCTATTTCTGTCTGTTCCTCTGTCCGGTGGTCACGTAGACAATGGGTCACTCCCAGGTGCCGTGACCCCACTAACCTCATCTATCCCACTCTCTCAGCCCATGGTGAGCAAGTGGTGTCGGGGGGCTTTGGAACTGCCAGTCGGCAGTGCCGAAAGCTGAGTTCATCTCAGGCTACGCATCCTTGCTCTCCCTCAACTTTCTTGCTCTAACTGAGACCTGGATCACACCAGAAAACACCACCACACCCGCAGCTCTCTCAGATGTGTACTCCTTCTCTCACACTCCCAGAGCTGCGAGGTGAGGTGGTGGCACTGGCCTGCTAATTTCCCCAAAATGGAAATACTCTCTTGTCTCTGTTCCACAGTTCTCCCCTTCCTCTTTGAATTTCATGCTGTTACTGTCACTTATCCAGTCAAGCTCACCATTGCTGTTGTGTACCGCCCACCAGGCCCTCTTGGTGAGTTCCTGGAGGAGCTTGACACACTAGTCTCGCACTTCCATGACGATGGCTCCGCGCTCATCATGCTCGGCGACTTCAACATCCAGACTGATAAGTTAGAACCTCTGCTTTCCTTCCTCTCCTCCTTTGACCTCTATCGCTCTCCCTCTCCTCCTACCCACAAGGCCGGCAACCAGCTGGATCTTATCTTCACTAGACACTGTTCTACTGCTAACCTCTCTGTCACTCCCCTCCAGCACTCGGACCACTACTTCATGTCCTACTCCCTCTCCCTCCCTCTCCCCCTTACTTCCTCCACCTACCCACATGGTTTCTACCCGTAGTCACCTCCGCTCCCTCTCCCCCGCTGATCTTTCCTCTTCCGTTACCTCTGCCCTCCCTGACCCTGAATCCTTCTCTCTCCTATCCCCCGATACTGCTACTGATCTTCTCCTCTCCACCCTTTCCTCCTCTTTGGACAACCTCTGTCCCTTCACCTCCAGGCCTGCACGGCCAACTCCTCCTGCCCCGTGGCTGTCGGACTCAGTGCGTACTGATAGACGGAGCCTAAGAGCGGCTGAGCGTAAATGGAGAACAGGCAAACTCCCGGAGGACCTTCTTAACTTCCAATCTCTCCTTTCCACTTTTTCCTCCTCTCTAGCTACTGCTAAAGCGGCTTTTTTCCGCTCGAAAATCCTAACCTCTGCTTCCAATCCTAAAAACTCTTTGAAACTTTCTCTTCACTCCTCCAACCCCCACCCCCTCCTCCTACTTCCTCCCTTCTCCCTGATGATTTCGCCAACTTCTTTGACAAGAAGGTAAACGATATCAGATCCTCCTTCTCTCAGCCCCCCTCCCTGTCCACCCTCTCCCTCTCTACCCTCTACAGCTCTTCCCCCTCAGCTCCCCCTTCCCTCTCCACACCCAATCCTACCCCATTTTGCTCCCCTCTCCCCTAACGAGGTCCTCGACCTTGTTACATCTAACCGCCCCACCACGTGCTCCCTTGACCCGATCCCCTCCCCTCTTCTTCAGTCTATTGCCACTGAACTCCTTCCTTTCCTCACCCACCTCATCAACACATCTCTCGTCTCGGGATGCTTTCCCTCGGCTTTCAAGACTGCCAGAGTCACCCCCCTTCTGAAAAAACCATCACTTGACCCCTCTGATGTCAAGAACTTCAGACCGGTTTCTCTTCTACCCTTTCTATCCAAAACACTTGAACGCGCTGTCTCTAAACAACTGTCTTCCTACCTCCACCAGAACAACCTCTTGGACCCCCACCAGTCCGGGTTCAAGGTGGGTCACTCGTCAGAGACGGCCCTCCTTGCGGTGACAGAGTCGCTTCACGCTGCGAGAGCGAACTCCCTCTCCTCTGTCCTGATTCTCCTGGACCTGTCAGCGGCGTTTGACACGGTGAACCACCAGATCCTCCTCTCCACCCTCGAGGGGATGGGCGTCTCAGGCTCTGCACTCTCCCTGCTTGCATCCTACCTGACAGGCCGATCCTACCAGGTGACATGGAGGGGGGCCGTGTCAGAACCACGCACGCTGTCTACGGGGGTTCCACAAGGCTCAGTTCTGGGCCCCCTTCTCTTCTCGCTCTACACAACATCTGGGTTCTGTTATTCGCTCGCATGACTTCTCTTACCATTGTTATGCCGATGACACCCAGCTGGTCTTGTCATTTCCTCCCGGTGACACCCAAGTGGAGCCACGCATTGCTGCGTGCTTGGCTGACATCTCGAAGTGGATGGCGACACACCACCTGAAGCTCAACCTGGACAAAACCGAGCTACTCTTCCTCCCGGGGAAGGGTTGCCCGCACCGAGACCTGTCCATCACCATTGATGATGCCGTGGTGACGCCAACTCGGACTGTGAGGAATCTGGGTGTGACCCTGGACGACCAACTGTCGTTCTCAGCAAACATTGCATCGGTCACACGCTCCTGCAGATTCCTCCTCTACAACATCAGGAGGATTCGCCCCTTCCTCACTGAGGAGACGGCGCAGGTGCTCATCCAGGCTCTGGTCATCTCCCGCCTGGACTACTGCAACTCACTACTTGCCGGAGCCCCGGCGTCGGCCATCAGACCCCTGGAGCTTGTCCAGAAAGCTGCAGCACGTCTGGTGTTCAATCGCCCCAAGTTCTCTCACACAACTTCCCTTCTCCGTTCTCTACACTGGCTCCCTGTAAGAGCTCGCATCCAGTTTAAGACTCTGGTGCTAGCCTACAGGGCAGTGAAAGGAACAGCTCCTTCCTATCTCCAGGCCTTGGTCAAGCCCTACACCCCTGCCCGACCACTTCGCTCTGCTGCCTCGGGCGATTGGTTTCCCCGTCGCTCAGAGGTCCCTCCGGCCGATCCACCCGGTCACAGCTTTTTTCTGTCCTGGCCCCTCAGTGGTGGAATGAACTCCCCACCGACGTCAGGACAGCAGAGTCGCTGCCCATCTTTAGGCGCAGGCTGAAAACTCACCTCTTCAAGAAGTACTACCCTGAGCCTTCCTCGTAGCACTTATTGCACTCGTATTAGTTGTTGCACTTACTGTATTTGTATCAGTTCGCTGCACTTATTGAATTTGTATTTGTTTACTGCACTTATCCTATTCGTAGTAGTTTGTAGCACTTACTATATTCGGATTAGTCTGTTGCAATTATTGTTTTCGTAGTAACTCGCCTCTGCACTATACTTTTGCTCTGGCTTATGCTTTAAGATGCTTGTTTAAGAAAGGAGATGCACTTATGACTTCTGGTGACTAGTAGTTCTCTTGAATACCTATGTTGAATACACTTCCTGTAAGTCGCTTTGGATAAAAGCGTCTGCTAAATGACTGTAATGTAATGTAATGTAATGGTTTCGTCGCAGAAAATACACTTTTGGGGTATTTTCAGGCTGAAACAACTTTTGTGAGCAAAAAAGCTGTAAAAAAAAGTGATGAAAGTATCATGTTTTCATGAAAACACAAGGAAACTTGTTATTATGAGTCCAGAGGCCCTTACTTGAAGAAACTCATGTAAAGTATGGTTTCCTGTCAGAAAAGACACTTTTGGGGTATTTTAAGGCTGAAACGACTTTTGTGAGCAAAAAAGCTGTAAATGCATCTAAAAGTGATGAAAGTATCATGTTTTCATGAAAACATAAGGAAACTTGTTATTATGAGTCCAGAGGCCCTTACTTGAAGAAACTCATGTAAAGTATGGTTTCGTCGCAGAAAATACACTTTTGGGGTATTTTCAGGCTGAAACAACTTTTGTGAGCAAAAAAGCTGTAAATGCATCTAAAAGATATGAAAGTATCATGTTTTCATGAAAACACAAGGAAACTAGTTGATATTAGTCCAGAGGCCCTTACTTGAAGAAACTCATGTAAAGTATGGTTTCGTCGCAGAAAATACACTTTTGGGCTATTTTCAGGCTGAAACAACTTTTGTGA
>NW_026553886.1:0-4162 GCF_027596085.1 Anoplopoma fimbria | reverse complement strand
CCACTAACCTCATCTATCCCACTCTCTCAGCCCATGGTGAGCAAGTGGTGTCGGGGGCTTTGGAACTGCCAGTCGGCAGTGCCGAAAGCTGAGTTCATCTCAGGCTACGCATCCTTGCTCTCCCTCAACTTTCTTGCTCTAACTGAGACCTGGATCACACCAGAAAACACCACCACACCCGCAGCTCTCTCAGATGTGTACTCCTTCTCTCACACTCCCAGAGCTGCGAGGTGAGGTGGTGGCACTGGCCTGCTAATTTCCCCAAAATGGAAATACTCTCTTGTCTCTGTTCCACAGTTCTCCCCTTCCTCTTTTGAATTTCATGCTGTTACTGTCACTTATCCAGTCAAGCTCACCATTGCTGTTGTGTACCGCCCACCAGGCCCTCTTGGTGAGTTCCTGGAGGAGCTTGACACACTAGTCTCGCACTTCCATGACGATGGCTCCGCGCTCATCATGCTCGGCGACTTCAACATCCAGACTGATAAGTTAGAACCTCTGCTTTCCTTCCTCTCCTCCTTTGACCTCTATCGCTCTCCCTCTCCTCCTACCCACAAGGCCGGCAACCAGCTGGATCTTATCTTCACTAGACACTGTTCTACTGCTAACCTCTCTGTCACTCCCCTCCAGCACTCGGACCACTACTTCATGTCCTACTCCCTCTCCCTCTCCTCTCCCCCTTACTTCCTCCACCTACCCACATGGTTTCTACCCGTAGTCACCTCCGCTCCCTCTCCCCCGCTGATCTTTCCTCTTCCGTTACCTCTGCCCTCCCTAGGCCTGCACGGCCAACTCCTCCTGCCCCGTGGCTGTCGGACTCAGTGCGTACTGATAGACGGAGCCTAAGAGCGGCTGAGCGTAAATGGAGAACAGGCAAACTCCCGGAGGACCTTCTTAACTTCCAATCTCTCCTTTCCACTTTTTCCTCCTCTCTAGCTACTGCTAAAGCGGCTTTTTTTCCGCTCGAAAATCCTAACCTCTGCTTCCAATCCTAAAAACTCTTTGAAACTTTCTCTTCACTCCTCCAACCCCCACCCCCTCCTCCTACTTCCTCCCTTCTCCCTGATGATTTCGCCAACTTCTTTGACAAGAAGGTAAACGATATCAGATCCTCCTTCTCTCAGCCCCCCTCCCTGTCCACCCTCTCCCTCTCTACCCTCTACAGCTCTTCCCCCTCAGCTCCCCCTTCCCTCTCCACACCCAATCCTACCCCATTTTGCTCCCCTCTCCCCTAACGAGGTCCTCGACCTTGTTACATCTAACCGCCCCACCACGTGCTCCCTTGACCCGATCCCCTCCCTCTTCTTCAGTCTATTGCCACTGAACTCCTTCCTTTCCTCACCCACCTCATCAACACATCTCTCGTCTCGGGATGCTTTCCCTCGGCTTTCAAGACTGCCAGAGTCACCCCCCTTCTGAAAAAACCATCACTTGACCCCTCTGATGTCAAGAACTTCAGACCGGTTTCTCTTCTACCCTTTCTATCCAAAACACTTGAACGCGCTGTCTCTAAACAACTGTCTTCCTACCTCCACCAGAACAACCTCTTGGACCCCCACCAGTCCGGGTTCAAGGTGGGTCACTCGTCAGAGACGGCCCTCCTTGCGGTGACAGAGTCGCTTCACGCTGCGAGAGCGAACTCCCTCTCCTCTGTCCTGATTCTCCTGGACCTGTCAGCGGCGTTTGACACGGTGAACCACCAGATCCTCCTCTCCACCCTCGAGGGGATGGGCGTCTCAGGCTCTGCACTCTCCCTGCTTGCATCCTACCTGACAGGCCGATCCTACCAGGTGACATGGAGGGGGGCCGTGTCAGAACCACGCACGCTGTCTACGGGGGTTCCACAAGGCTCAGTTCTGGGCCCCCTTCTCTTCTCGCTCTACACAACATCTCTGGGTTCTGTTATTCGCTCGCATGACTTCTCTTACCATTGTTATGCCGATGACACCCAGCTGGTCTTGTCATTTCCTCCCGGTGACACCCAAGTGGAGCCACGCATTGCTGCGTGCTTGGCTGACATCTCGAAGTGGATGGCGACACACCACCTGAAGCTCAACCTGGACAAAACCGAGCTACTCTTCCTCCCGGGGAAGGGTTGCCCGCACCGAGACCTGTCCATCACCATTGATGATGCCGTGGTGACGCCAACTCGGACTGTGAGGAATCTGGGTGTGACCCTGGACGACCAACTGTCGTTCTCAGCAAACATTGCATCGGTCACACGCTCCTGCAGATTCCTCCTCTACAACATCAGGAGGATTCGCCCCTTCCTCACTGAGGAGACGGCGCAGGTGCTCATCCAGGCTCTGGTCATCTCCCGCCTGGACTACTGCAACTCACTACTTGCCGGAGCCCCGGCGTCGGCCCTGGAGCTTGTCCAGAAAGCTGCAGCACGTCTGGTGTTCAATCGCCCCAAGTTCTCTCACACAACTTCCCTTCTCCGTTCTCTACACTGGCTCCCTGTAAGAGCTCGCATCCAGTTTAAGACTCTGGTGCTAGCCTACAGGGCAGTGAAAGGAACAGCTCCTTCCTATCTCCAGGCCTTGGTCAAGCCCTACACCCCTGCCCGACCACTTCGCTCTGCTGCCTCGGGCGATTGGTTTCCGTCGCTCAGAGGTCCCTCCGGCCGATCCACCCGGTCACAGCTTTTTTCTGTCCTGGCCCCTCAGTGGTGGAATGAACTCCCCACCGACGTCAGGACAGCAGAGTCGCTGCCCATCTTTAGGCGCAGGCTGAAAACTCACCTCTTCAAGAAGTACTACCCTGAGCCTTCCTCGTAGCACTTATTGCACTCGTATTAGTTGTTGCACTTACTGTATTTGTATCAGTTCGCTGCACTTATTGAATTTGTATTTGTTTACTGCACTTATCCTATTCGTAGTAGTTTGTAGCACTTACTATATTCGGATTAGTCTGTTGCAATTATTGTTTTCGTAGTAACTCGCCTCTGCACTATACTTTTGCTCTGGCTTATGCTTTAAGATGCTTGTTTAAGAAAGGAGATGCACTTATGACTTCTGGTGACTAGTAGTTCTCTTGAATACCTATGTTGAATACACTTCCTGTAAGTCGCTTTGGATAAAAGCGTCTGCTAAATGACTGTAATGTAATGTAATGTAATGGTTTCGTCGCAGAAAATACACTTTTGGGGTATTTTCAGGCTGAAACAACTTTGTGAGCAAAAAAGCTGTAAAAAAAGTGATGAAAGTATCATGTTTTCATGAAAACACAAGGAAACTTGTTATTATTAGTCCAGAGGCCCTTACTTGAAGAAACTCATGTAAAGTATGGTTTCCTGTCAGAAAAGACACTTTTGGGGTATTTTAAGGCTGAAACGCTTTTGTGCAGCAGAAAAGCTGTAAATGCATCTAAAAGTGATGAAAGTATCATGTTTTCATGAAAACACAAGGAAACTTGTTATTATGAGTCCAGAGGCCCCTACTTGAAGAAACTCATGTAAAGTATGGTTTCAAGAAAATACACTTTTGGGGTATTTTCAGGCTGAAACAACTTTTGTGAGCAAAAAAGCTGTAAATGCATCTAAAAGATATGAAAGTATCATGTTTTCATGAAAACACAAGGAAACTAGTTGATATTAGTCCAGAGGCCCTTACTTGAAGAAACTCATGTAAAGTATGGTTTCGTTGCAGAAAACACACTTTTGGGGTATTTTCAGGCTGAAACAACTTTTGTGAGCAAAAAAGCTGTAAAAGCATCTAAAAGTGATGAAAGTATCATGTTTTCATGAAAACACAAGGAAACTAGTTGATATTAGTCCAGAGGCCCTTACTTGAAGAAACTCATGTAAAGTATGGTTTCCTGTCAGAAAAGACACTTTTGGGGTATTTTATGGCTGAAACGTCTTTTGGCAGCAGAAAAGCTGCAAATGCATCTAAAAGTGATGAACGTATCATGTTTTCATGAAATCACAAGGAAACTTATTATGAGTCCAGAGGCCCTTACTTGAAGAAACTCATGTAAAGTATGGTTGTATTGATGCTCTGTTGTGTTTGATGCTCCTGTGCCTTTAATCAGGAACTGCTTTGAGAGGTGTGCTTTAGCTTCAATAGGTCAATTGTCCTCTTAACTGCTAGGGGGAGTGGCTTACACATCTCAAGGATATATATACTCAGACCACACAAACCTTACTCCAGTGTATTTT
>NW_026553885.1:0-2243 GCF_027596085.1 Anoplopoma fimbria | reverse complement strand
AAGTCTCGGATATAACACCAGTGTATGTCAAAATGCAAAATATTTATTTTTTCAGTTTACAGTTACTTCTCACCGGTCTTCATACATCAGTGATGTGTAGATATCTGGAACTGCACCTTTAAAATAAACAACAAAGAAAATAAATACAAAACATATTAAGAGTTTCGAGACTATATCCTGCAGAAATGTGTTTTAGGAGGCTTAAAGTGATACATAGCAGCTTTTGGCGGTAATGTCGCGTAAACTGGAGGTAACTGTGTATTGAACATTACCCAAATTTCAGTAAATGTCCAGCAGAAATGTGTTATAGTGGTAAACAGTTTTTGACGGTAATATGGCGTAAACTGTGTATTAATGAACATTATCGAGTTTCGAGACTATATCCTGCAGAAATGTGTTTTAGGAGCCTTAAAGTGATAAATACCAGCTTTTGGCAGTAATGTCGCGTAAACTGGAGGTAAACTGTGTATTAATGAACATTATCGAGTTTCGAGACTATATCCTGCAGAAATGTGTTTTAAGTGATACATAGCAGCTTTTGGCAGTAATGTCACGTGAGGTAAACTGTGTATTAATGAACATTATCGAGTTTCGAGACATGTTATGACAGTTATAGCAGCTTTTGGCAGTAATGTACAGGTAAACTGTGTATTAATGAACATTATCGAGTTTCGAGACTATATCCTGCAGAAATGTGTTTTAGGAGCCTTAAAGTGATAAATAGCAGCTTTTGGCAGTAATGTCGCGTAAACTGGAGGTAAACTGTGTATTAATGAACATTATCGAAGTTTCGAGACTATATCCTGCAGAAATGTGTTTTAGGAGGCTTAAAGTGATAAATAGCAGCTTTTGGCAGTAATGTCGCGTTAACTGGAGGTAAACTGTGTATTAATGAACATTATCGAGTTTCGAGACTATATCCTTTGTGTTTTAGGAGGCTTAAAGTGATAAATAGCAGCTTTTGGCAGTAATGTCGCGTAAACTGGAGGTAAACTGTGTATTAATGAACATTATCGAAGTTTCGAGACTATATCCTGCAGAAATGTGTTTTAGGAGGCTTAAAGTGATACATAGCAGCTTTTGGCAGTAATGTCGCATAAACTGGAGGTAAACTGTGTATTAATGAACATTATCGAGTTTCGAGACAGTTATGACAGTTATGTAGCGTTAACTACAGGTAAACTGTGTATTAATGAACATTATCGAAGTTTCAAGACTATATCCTTCGTTTTGGGCTTTAAGTGACAAATGTCGCGTAAACTGGAGGTAAACTGTGTATTAATGAACATTATCGAGTTTCGAGACAGTTATGACAGTTATGTAACGTTAACTACAGGTAAACTGTGTATTAATGAACATTATCGAAGTTTCGAGACTATATCCTTCGTTTTTGGGCTTTAAGTGACAAATAGCAGCTTTTGGCAGTAATGTCGTTAACGTAAACTGTGTATTAATGAACATTATCGAGTTTGAGACTATATCCTGCAGAAATGTGTTTTAGGAGCCTTAAAGTGATAAATACCAGCTTTTGGCAGTAATGTCGCGTAAACTGGAGGTAAACTGTGTATTAATGAACATTATCGAGTTTCGAGACTATATCCTTCGAAATGTGTTTTAGGAGGCTTAAAGTGATAAATAGCAGCTTTTGGCAGTAATGTCGCGTAAACTGGAGGTAAACTGTGTATTAATGAACATTATCGAGTTTGAGACTATATCTGCAGAAATGTGTTTTAGAGCCTTAAAGTGATCAAATAGCAGCTATATCTGGCAGCTATGTCACATAGAACTGACAGTAAGGTAAACTGTGTATTAATGAACATTATCGAGTTTCGAGACTATATCCTGCAGAAATGTGTTTTAGGAGGCTTAAAGTGATAAATAGCAGCTTTTGGCAGTAATGTCGCGAACTGGAGGTAAACTGTGTATTAATGAACATTATCGAAGTTTCGTAGACTATATCCTGCAGAAATGTGTTTTAGGAGGCTTAAAGTGATAAATAGCAGCTTTTGGCAGTAATGTCGCGTAAACTGGAGGTAAACTGTGTATTAATGAACATTATCGAGTTTCGAGACTATATCCTGCAGAAATGTGTTTTAGGAGGCTTAAAGTGATAAATAGCAGCTTTTGGCAGTTATGTAGCGTTAACTACAGGTAAACTGTGTATTAATGAACATTATCGAGTTTCGAGACTATATCCTGTCGTTTTGGGCTTAAAGTGACAAATAGCAGCTTTTGGCAGTAAT
>NW_026553884.1:0-698 GCF_027596085.1 Anoplopoma fimbria | reverse complement strand
TAAGTCTCGGATATAACACCAGTGTATGTCAAAATGCAAAATATTTATTTTTTCAGTTTACAGTTACTTCTCACCGGTCTTCATACATCAGTGATGTGTAGATATCTGGAACTGCACCTTTAAAATAAACAACAAAGAAAATAAATACAAAACATATTAAGAGTTTCGAGACTATATCCTGCAGAAATAGTGGTAAACATTTTTTGACGGTAATATGGCGTAAACTGTGTATTAATGAACATTATCGAGTTTCGAGACTATATCCTGCAGAAATGTGTTTTAGGAGGCTTAAAGCTAGGGTGGGCGAAAACAGCCGTTGAGATTCCGTCGCGTGCTCTCTGGCCTCTCACTGCCACGCTACCTGCTGTAGCTCCTCCCACGCGAGCGTCAGTTATGCGGCGTTCATGTGAATTCAGTTACATTGATAGGAAGACGAAACACGCAGGGACGCACCAACGTCGTTGCCAAGGTGACCGGACAGTCCCACAGCCAATAAGAACGGAGAATCGGAGCCTCGCTCTGATTGGTCAAAGTGTACATGAGCGGTGGCAATTTTTTGGGTGCGCCCACAGAGGCAGGGGAGAGCAAAGTTATGAGCAGATATTCTCAGAGCACTTCACCTACATATAGCTGACTGGCTATTAGGACAGTTTTGCCAAATATTACAGTAAAGAAATTAATTAATTAATACCCACCCT
>NW_026553883.1:0-5921 GCF_027596085.1 Anoplopoma fimbria | reverse complement strand
TTCTCACATTCTACTCTTTATTTAGTGCAAGTATTGACAGGTCCCTTTGTGTTAAAAGAACGGATTTGAAGGGCCCCCTAGCTAAGTTCGCCTTGGGCCCCCAAATTACTAAATCCGCCACTGAGTTTACCTCCAGTTTACGCGACATTACTGCCAAAAGCTGCTATTTATCACTTTAAGCCTCCTAAAACACATTTCTGCAGGATATAGTCTCGAAACTCGATAATGTTCATGAATACACAGTTTACCTCCAGTTTACGCGACATTACTGCCAAAAGCTGGTATTTATCACTTTAAGGCTCCTAAAACACATTTCTGCAGGATATAGTCTCGAAACTCGATAATGTTCATTAATACACAGTTTACGCGACATTACTGCCAAAAGCTGCTATTTGTCACTTAAAGCCCAAAACGAAGGATATAGTCTCGAAACTCGATAATGTTCATTAATACACAGTTTACCTGTAGTTAACGCTACATAACTGTCATAACTGTCTCGAAACTCGATAATGTTCATTAATACACAGTTTACCTCCAGTTTACGCGACATTACTGCCAAAAGCTGCTATGTATCACTTTAAGCCTCCTAAAACACATTTCTGCAGGATATAGTCTCGAAACTCGATAATGTTCATTAATACACAGTTTACCTCCAGTTTACGCGACATTACTGCCAAAAGCTGGTATTTATCACTTTAAGGCTCCTAAAACACATTTCTGCAGGATATAGTCTCGAAACTCGATAATGTTCATTAATACACAGTTTACGCGACATTACTGCCAAAAGCTGCTATTTGTCACTTAAAGCCCAAAACGAAGGATATAGTCTCGAAACTCGATAATGTTCATTAATACACAGTTTACCTGTAGTTAACGCTACATAACTGTCATAACTGTCTCGAAACTCGATAATGTTCATTAATACACAGTTTACCTCCAGTTTACGCGACATTACTGCCAAAAGCTGCTATTTATCACTTTAAGCCTCCTAAAACACATTTCTGCAGGATATAGTCTCGAAACTCGATAATGTTTATTAATACACAGTTTACCTCCAGTTTACGCGACATTACTGCCAAAAGCTGGTATTTATCACTTTAAGGCTCCTAAAACACATTTCTGCAGGATATAGTCTCGAAACTCGATAATGTTCATTAATACACAGTTTACGCGACATTACTGCCAAAAGCTGCTATTTGTCACTTAAAGCCCAAAACGAAGGATATAGTCTCGAAACTCGATAATGTTCATTAATACACAGTTTACCTGTAGTTAACGCTACATAACTGTCATAACTGTCTCGAAAACTCGATAATGTTCATTAATACACAGTTTACCTCCAGTTTATGCGACATTACTGCCAAAAGCTGCTATGTATCACTTTAAGCCTCCTAAAACACATTTCTGCAGGATATAGTCTCGAAACTCGATAATGTTCATTAATACACAGTTTACCTCCAGTTTACGCGACATTACTGCCAAAAGCTGCTATTTATCACTTTAAGCCTCCTAAAACACATTTCTGCAGGATATAGTCTCGAAACTCGATAATGTTCATTAATACACAGTTTACCTCCAGTTTACGCGACATTACTGCCAAAAGCTGGTATTTATCACTTTAAGGCTCCTAAAACACATTTCTGCAGGATATAGTCTCGAAACTCGATAATGTTCATTAATACACAGTTTACCTCCAGTTTACGCGACATTACTGCCAAAAGCTGCTATTTATCACTTTAAGGCTCCGAAAACACATTTCTGCAGGATATAGTCTCGAAACTCGATAATTTTCATTAATACACAGTTTACGCCATATTACCGTCAAAAAATGTTTACCACTATAACACATTTCTGCTGGACATTTACTGAAATTTGGGTAATGTTCAATAATACACAGTTACCTCCAGTTTACGCGACATTACCGCCAAAAGCTGCTATGTATCACTTTAAGCCTCCTAAAACACATTTCTGCAGGATATAGTCTCGAAACTCGATAATGTTCATTAATACACAGTTTACGCGACATTACTGCCAAAAGCTGCTATTTGTCACTTTAAGCCCAAAACGAAGGATATAGTCTCGAAACTCGATAATGTTCATTAATACACAGTTTACCTCCAGTTTACGCGACATTACTGCCAAAAGCTGCTATTTATCACTTTAAGCCTCCTAAAACACATTTCTGCAGGATATAGTCTCGAAACTCGATAATGTTCATTAATACACAGTTTACCTCCAGTTTACGCGACATTACTGCCAAAAGCTGCTATTTATCACTGTCATGACCATGGCCATGTCTCTGCTTATTCCTTGTGTTTCATGTGTTTTCCCTTGCCCTTGTGTCTCCTGTGCTCCCTTGTTTGGTTATCTGTGTGTGTCTGTGAGGTGGGTGTGTCACCCCTCCCACTCTCTCACCACACTCTTCCCTCACTCACCTAATCACCTCATCAGCACAAGCATACTCACCTGCTCCAAGCCACACAAACCTGCCTTCAATCCACTCATCAACTCTGCAGTATTTAAACACCAGTCTCACACACACTCACTGCCAGATCGTACTCCGCATTATGCCAGACCTTCCAGCGTTATCCCCCGGACTGATTTCCCGTTGCCGACCCTGCCTGCCTGCCTTTCTGGACTTACCTGCCTTGCCTGTGCCCCGGTCAACGACTCAGCCTTCTGTCCCCAACCCCGAGTTTAATCCGCTTCCTCTGATTTCTGTCTGCCTGATCCCGTGCCTGTTTCCCTCTGTGAGTCTTATCCTGCCTGTCTGTATGCTGAGTTCTCTGCTTTAAATAAAGCGCCAGAACTGTATCCGTCTCCTGGTCGTTCTGCTTTTTGGGTCCACACCACGTTCCGTAACAGAACGATCTGGCCACGACATGGACCCAGCGGTCGACACCTCGTCAAAGGCCCGGTTCAGGTTCATCGAAGCGGCGTCCCAGGCGACTAAGACCCAGGTTGTCACCAACACTGCTGACGTTCGCCACACCCTGACGAGCAGCAACTTTGACTGGACTGCCTTGGTTAACGAGGTTCAGCAGCTCACGACAGCCATGTCACAGACCTTCGCTCAGCCTGTCCCTAAGCTCATTTCTGCCGGATTTCCAGACTGCGCCTAATGTCCCGCACAGCCTTCCGGCCGACATTACTGATCCGTCGGCGCTCCTGCCGACTCCAGACCCGTCGGCGTCTCCGGCCGACTTAATCTCCAGTCGGCGTTCCGGCCGACTCCTGTCCAGTCCGGCGTCCCTGCCGACTCCTGACCCATCGGCACCCCTGCCGACTCCTGACCCGTAATGTTCCGGCCGACTCCTGACCCCTGTTTACCGACTCCTGTTCCGTCGGCGTTACCCGGCCGACTAAGACCCAGGTTGTCACCAACACTGCTGACGCCTCGCAACACCCTGACGGATAGCAGTCTTTGACTGGACTGTTCATTGGCTAACAGTTTAGCAGCTCACGGCAGCCATTTCACAGACCTTCGCATCAGCCTGTCCCTAAGCTGCTATTTTCCAGACTTTAAGCCTCCTAAAACATATTTCTGCAACTCGATAATGTTCATTAATACACAGTTTACCTCCAGTTTACGCGACATTACTGCCAAAAGCTGCTATTTATCACTTTAAGCCTCCTAAAACACATTTCTGCAGGATATAGTCTCGATAATGTTCATTAATACACAGTTTACCTCCAGTTTACGCGACATTACTGCCAAAAGCTGGTATTTATCACTTTAAGGCTCCGAAAACACATTTCTGCAGGATATAGTCTCGAAACTCGATAATGTTCATTAATACACAGTTTACCTCCAGTTTACGCGACATTACTGCCAAAAGCTGGTATTTATCACTTTAAGGCTCCTAAAACACATTTCTGCAGGATATAGTCTCGAAACTCGATAATGTTCATTAATACACAGTTTACCTCCAGTTTACGCGACATTACTGCCAAAAGCTGCTATTTATCACTTTAAGCCTCCTAAAACACATTTCTGCAGGATATAGTCTCGAAACTCGATAATGTTCATTAATACACAGTTTACCTCCAGTTTACGCGACATTACTGCCAAAAGCTGGTATTTATCACTTTAAGCTCCTAAAACACATTTCTGCAGGATATTAATACACAGTTTACTTACTGCCAAAAGCTGATAATGTTCATTAAGCCTCCATTTCTGCAGGATTAGTCTCGACCTAATGTTCATTAATACAGTTTACCGACATTACTGCCAAAAGCTGGTATTTATCACTTTAAGGCTCCTAAAACACATTTCTGCAGGATATAGTCTCGAAACTCGATAATGTTCATTAATACACAGTTTACCTCCAGTTTCATTAATACACAGTTTACCTCCAGTTTACGCACATTGCCAAAAGCTGCTATTTATCACTTTAAGCCTCCTAAAACACATTTCTGCAGGATATAGTCTCGAAACTCGATAATGTTCATTAATACACAGTTTACCTCCAGTTTACGCGACATTACTGCCAAAAGCTGGTATTTATCACTTTAAGTTCTCCTAAAACACATTTCTGCAGGATATAGTCTCGAAACTCGATAATGTTCATTAATACACAGTTTACCTCCAGTTTACGCGACATTACTGCCAAAAGCTGCTATTTATCACTTTAAGCCTCCTAAAACACATTTCTGCAGGATATAGTCTCGAAACTCGATAATGTTCATTAATACACAGTTTACCTCCAGTTTACACGACATTACTGCCAAAAGCTGCTATTTATCACTTTAAGCCTCCTAAAACACATTTCTGCAGGATATAGTCTCGAAACTCGATAATGTTCATTAATACACAGTTTACCTCATTACTTTACCAAAAGCTGACATTACTTAAAGCCAAAAGCTGTCTATTTGTCACTTTAACTGCTACTCCTAAAACGACATTTCTGCAGGATATAGTCTCGAAACTCGATAATGTTCATTAATACACAGTTTAAACACATTATAGCTGCTATAATGTCATAACTGTCTCCTCCAGTTTAACGAAACTCGATAATGTTCATTAATACACAGTTTACCTCCAGTTTACGTGACATTACTGCCAAAAGCTGCTATTTATCACTTTAAGCCTCCTAAAACACATTTCTGCAGGATATAGTCTCGAAACTCGATAATGTTCATTAATACACAGTTTACCTCCAGTTTACGCGACATTACTGCCAAAAGCTGGTATTTATCACTTTAAGGCTCCTAAAACACATTTCTGCAGGATATAGTCTCGAAACTCGATAATGTTCATTAATACACAGTTTACGCCATATTACCGTCAAAAACTGTTTACCACTATAACACATTTCTGCTGGACATTTACTGAAATTTGGGTAATGTTCAATACACAGTTACCTCCAGTTTACGCGACATTACCGCCAAAAGCTGCTATGTATCACTTTAAGCCTCCTAAAACACATTTCTGCAGGATATAGTCTCGAAACTCTTAATATGTTTTGTATTTATTTTCTTTGTTGTTTATTTTAAAGGTGCAGTTCCAGATATCTACACATCACTGATGTATGAAGACCGGTGAGAAGTAACTGTAAACTGAAAAAATAAATATTTTGCATTTTGACATACACTGGTGTTATATCCGAGACTTATTTCTCACATTCTACTCTTTATTTAGTGCAAGTATTGACAGGTCCCTTTGTGTTAAAAGAACGGATTTGAAGGGCCCCCTAGCTAAGTTCGCCTTGGGCCCCCAAATTACTAAATCCGCCACTGAGTTTACCTCCAGTTTACGCGACATTACTGCCAAAAGCTGCTATTTATCACTTTAAGCCTCCTAAAACACATTTCTGCAGGATATAGTCTCGAAACTCGATAATGTTCATGAATACACAGTTTACCTCCAGTTTACGCGACATTACTGCCAAAAGCTGGTATTTATCACTTTAAGGCTCCTA
>NW_026553882.1:2500-3708 GCF_027596085.1 Anoplopoma fimbria | reverse complement strand
TTGCAAGCACACCTGAGCAGCAGTGCTCCAGCAGTAGCAGCCACCTGCAGCAGCAGCAGCACCTGCAGCAGCAGCAGCAGCTAGCAGCATACCTTTGTAGCAGTACTACGCCACCAGTAGCAGGCAGCAGCAGAAGACTACCGCAGTAGCAGTAGCTAGGTAGTAGCAGCACCTGCAGGATGAGCAGTAGTAGCAGTGGCACCTTGCAGAGCAGTAGTTGCGGCAGCAGCAGTAGTCACATAGCACTGCAGCAGTAGTAGTAGTAGCACTAGCAGGAGTAGTAGTAGTACCTTGTACCTTTGTTGTGGCAGTAGTACTTTGTAGCAGTTGTACCTGATAGTAGCAGCAGTACTGCTGTAGCAGTAGTAGTAGTAGTAATTGCAATTACCTTTGGGTAGTAGCAGTAGCAGTAGTAGCAGTAGCAGTTCCAGCAGTAGCTGTAGCAGCAGCACCTGTGCAGCAGCAGCAATTTACAGCAGCAGCAATCCTTGCAGTAGCAGCAGTAGCAGCAGCAGCAGCAGCTGCAGTAGCAGCAGCAGTTAGTAGCAGGGTAGTAGCATTCTTTGCAGCAGTAGCAGTAGCAGTAATTGCAGCAGCAGCAGCCCAGCAGCTGCAGCAGCACCTTGCAGCAGCAGCAGCCCTGCAGCAGCAGCAGCAGCAGCAGCAGCAGCAGCAGCAGCAGCCCTTGCAGCAGCAGCAGAATCACCTTGCAGCAGCAGTAGCAGCATCTAGCAGCAGCAGCAGCAGCCACCACAGCAGCAGCAGCAGCAGCAGCTGCAGCAGCACCTGCAGCAGCAGCAGCAGCAGCAGCAGCACCTTTGCAGCAGCACCTTTGCTGCAGCAGCAGCAGCAGCAATTTGCAGCAGCAGCAGCAGCAGCAGCACCTGCAGCAGCAGCAGCAGCACCTCTGCAGCAGCAGCAGCAGCACCTTGCAGCAGCAGCAGCAGCAGCAGCAGCAGCAGCAGCAGCACCTTGTAGCAGTAGTAGCAGCAGAAGCAGCAGGAGCAGCAGCAGCAGCAGTAGTACCTTGTTGTAGTAGTAGCAGCAGCAGCAGCAGTGTAGTAGCAGCAGTACCTTTGTAGTAGCAGTAGCAGCAGCAGCAGCAGAGCAGTAATCTTGTTGTAGTAGTAGTACTCTTGTAGTAGTAGCAGTAGTAGTAGTAGTAGTAGTAGTAGCAGTACCTTTGTAGTAGCAGCAGTAGTACTCTT
>NW_026553881.1:0-1055 GCF_027596085.1 Anoplopoma fimbria | reverse complement strand
CAAGCGGAAACATCTTCACAGGCTGAGAGGACATCTAGCCGGTCTGAGAAGCATGAACCTGAAGAAGTGCCTTCCTTCAACTGGTTTTCTAAATGACCACAAATATGATTGAGAACTTTGAATTCTGCGTATCGGATCTCTCCCTCGTGACTCTGCTGGTTCTGCCTCTTCTCTGGCCTTTTGTTCCTGAATCGTCGACTATGGCCATCTTGTGTCATCTAATGTGCCATGCAACTCCGACTTGCGATGCACCAATGTGCTGAAGAATTTTTCCAGTAGCGCCCCTGCCGACTCCTGCGACGCTTGACTCGTCGGCGCTCTGGCCGACTCCTGCACCTCCTGACCCGTCGCCGCTCCGACCGACTCCTGTTCCGTCGCCGCTCCGACCGACTCCTGTTCCGTTGCCGTTCTGAGAGAAAGAAACTGGCAAAGATGCCCTGATGACCCCCATACAAAGGGGGCTGATGAGAAGGATCCAGCATCCTGCTAAGAGAGAGAGAGAGGAGATGGAGATGAGGAAGAACAGTTTTCAACATGCATCCAACTAGAACAAAGATCGTAATGGTAGATGGCAAATGGACATGTACTTGTATAGTGCTTTTATAATCCTACGACCACTCAAAGCCCTTTAACACCCGCTATACCATTGAGCCACAGTCGCTTCGTACAGCTTTACCATAAGAACGTCGGGTGAAAATAGTACATTTGACACAGTTCTTCCTCCATACTGCACCCGTCGGCACCCCGGCAGACTCCTGACCCGTCGGCGTTCCGGCCAACTCCAGTACCGTCGGCGTTCCGGCCAACTCCAGTACCGTCGGCGTTCCGGCCGACTCCTGACCCGTCGGCGTTCCGGCCGACTCCTGACCCGTCGGCGCCCCGGCCGACTCCTGACCCATCGGCGCCCCTGCCGACTCCTGCAACTCTTGACTCGTCGGCGCTCCGGCGGACTCCTGCACCTCCTGACCCGTCGCCGCTCCGGCCGACACCTGCACCTCCTGACCCGTCGCCGCTCCGACCGACTCCTGTTCCGTCGGCGTTCTGGCCGACTGACT
>NW_026553880.1:12500-30000 GCF_027596085.1 Anoplopoma fimbria | reverse complement strand
CCTGTTCCAGCCCTCCTTCATCGGTCTGTCTGTCTGCCTGTCTGTCTGTCTGCTGAGACCAACAGTCATGTGACTAAAATCAGTGAAACTCTGACTGAACTTCAGAATATTCAATATTTCATCAATGAAATTAAACTGTTTTTTTTGTTCCTCCTGGTCCTCCTCCTGGTCCTCCTCCTGGTCCGTCCTGCAGGTATGGAGTCGGCAGGAATCCACGAGACGACCTACAACAGCATCATGAAGTGTGACATCGACATCCGTAAAGACCTGTACGCCAACAACGTGCTGTCGGGCGGGACCACCATGTACCCGGGTATCGCAGACCGCATGCAGAAGGAGATCACGGCTCTGGCCCCCAGCACCATGAAGATCAAGGTGAGGGTCGCGGCCCCGCTCAGGTACAGTGGGCGTCTCCAGAGAGTCTTAACCTTTGACCTTTATCTCCTCCTGCAGATCATCGCCCCCCCAGAGAGGAAGTACTCGGTGTGGATCGGCGGCTCCATCCTGGCCTCCCTCTCCACCTTCCAGCAGATGTGGATCAGTAAGCAGGAGTACGACGAGGCCGGGCCGTCCATCGTCCACCGCAAGTGCTTCTAGAGACGCCGTCTGGGTGTCCCCCCCCCCCCCTCACTTTAACCCTCATGGAGAACCAGCTGGTCCCAGATCAGATCCCTGAACAGCTGCAGGACGCCGCTCTTTCAAATTAAGATCCAAACGTATTTCTTTTATTCTGATAAAGGAAGTGATGTCATCTTTTCAGATAAATCTACAGCTCAAACTTCCTCCTCCTGTCGTCACCTTAAAACTGTGAATGTGCCGCTTGTCCTCCATCTTTAACCCCCCCCCCCCCCCCCGTGCTCCACCCTGGCCCCGCCCCCTTCCTGTCCTCCATGTTTGTTTGTGTCAAAAAGTGTTTTTATTTTTGATGAATAAAGCTTGAATGTTGTCATCTTCCATCGTCATGCAGCACGTTCACAGCATAGTGATGATGTCACGCGGTTTGATGATGATGTCACAGCTGGAGGTGAACAGGAGGCATGGCTCTGTAAAGTGTGTGTGATGTCACCAACATGGAAGTGACAGATGATTGGCCCAGGATGACAATAAAGAGCTCTCATACAAGATAAACTGTGTTTCTGTTTATTTCATATCAGATTATCATTATTATCATTTTTATGAGATTACCATTATTATAATAATAATAATAATAATTATTATTATTATCATTATTATTATCATTATTATGAGATTATCATTATTATACTAATTATTATTATTAAGAGACAAACCAGACTTCATATTTCTATAAATTACATTGAAAATTATTAAGAGTCAAACTGAAATCACATTTCGTCCGTTTTTGTGTTAAAAATTATGTCAACACGTAAAGATGTGAGATGAAAGAAAAACTTCTTTATATCTCAGCTGGAGGGGCGTGTCCTCAGTTTGATTGACAGCAGCTGGAGGGGCGTGTCCTCAGTTTGATTGACAGCAGCTGGAGGGGCGTGTCCTCATAATATTCTACTAACTAATCTATTCACAGTCAGCAGCCGATTTAAAAGCAGAGCAAATATTTAATAAAACAAATTTCACAAAAAACTGAACAGTGAATGTTTTGAAACACTTCATTCATAAAGTTCAAACGGTGAATCACAAACTCAAAAACAATGTGAGGAAACGCCAAGAGAACGAGAGCGTAAACGTTTTAGTGAAGGAGAGTCGTTTTAGTGAAGGAGAGTCGTTTTAAGGAGAGTGAAGAAGAGAGTCGTTTTAGTGAAGGAGAGTCGTTTTGAATGAAGGAGAGTCGTTTTTTAGTGAAGAAGGAGAGAGTCGTTTAGTGAAGGAGAGTCGTTTTAGTGAAGGAGAGAGTCGTCGTTTTAGTGAAGGAGAGAGTCGTTGTTTTAATGAAGGAGAGAGTCGTTTTTAATGAAGGAGAGAGTCGTTGTTTTAGTGAAGGAGAGAGTCGTTGTTTTAATGAAGGAGAGAGTCGTTGTTTTAATGAAGGAGAGAGTCGTTTTAATGAAGGAGAGTCGTTTTAGTGAAGGAGAGAGTCGTTGTTTTAATGAAGGAGAGAGTCGTTTTAATGAAGGAGAGAGTCGTTGTTTTAATGAAGGAGAGAGTCGTTGTTTTAATGAAGGAGAGTCGTTTTTTAATGAAGGAGAGAGTCGTTGTTTTAATGAAGGAGAGAGTCGTTTTTTAATGAAGGAGAGAGTTTTTTTAATGAAGGAGAGAGTCGTTGTTTTAATTAATGAAGGAGAGAGTCGTTGTTTTAATGAAGGAGAGAGTCGTTGTTTTAATGAAGGAGAGAGTCGTTGTTTTAATGAAGGAGAGTCGTTTTTTTAGTGAAGTTGTTTTAATGAAGGAGAGAGTCGTTGTTTTAATGAAGGAGAGAATGAAGGAGAGAGTCGTTGTTTTAATGAAGGAGAGTCGTTTTAATGAAGGAGAGAGTCGTTGTTTTAATGAAGGAGAGAGTCGTTGTTTTAATGAAGGAGAGAGTCGTTGTTTTAATGAAGGAGAGAGTCGAAGAAGGAGAGAGTCGTTGTTTTTTTAATGAAGGAGAGAGTCGTTGTTTTAATGAAGGAGAGAGTCGTTGTTTTAATGAAGGAGAGAGTCGTTGTTTTAATGAAGGAGAGAGTCGTTGTTTTAATGAAGGAGAGAGTCGTTGTTTTAATGAAGGAGAGAATGAAGGAGAGAGTCGTTGTTTTAATGAAGGAGAGAGTCGTTTTTTAGTGAAGGAGAGAGTCGTTGTTTTAGAGAGTGAAGGAAGGAGAGAGTCGTTTTTAATGAAGGAGAGAATGAAGGAGAGAGTCGTTGTTTTAAGTGAAGGAGAGAGTCGTTGTTTTAATGAAGGAGAGAGTCGTTTTAATGAAGGAGAGAGTCGTTGTTTTAATGAAGGAGAGAGTCGTTGTTTTAATGAAGGAGAGAGTCGTTTTAATGAAGGAGAGTCTCTGACTTCTCATGTTGTTGGTTCTCTTGTTTGTTCTTCATTAAACACTTCAGACGTTTCACTGCAGCAGAAACTGAACCATAAACAGCAAAAATAGAGATTTATATCTATTTACAGCTGATTTAAAGCAAATCAAACATTTTATAACTCAAATAAAAAAATGAACAATGACTTTGATAAAACAATTCCTTCAAAAAGTTCACACACACACACACACACACACACACACACGCACACGCACACTCACACTCACTCACACTCACACACACACACACACACACACACACACACACACACACACACACACACACACACACACACACACACACACACACACACACGTGTTCACAGTTTCCTCTTCACAGATTAAAGGCATCCAGCAGTAAACAGTCGGACGGCGCCTCCTGTCTGTCACCTGAGGTCCAGCAGGCTGATCTTTGAGTCCCTCAGAACCACATGTTTACACACCTGGGAGGGCGAGAGACACACAGAGGGAGAGAGAGGGGGGAATCAGAAAAGGTTTACCTGCATGAGTC
The DNA here is from genome assembly GCF_027596085.1 of Anoplopoma fimbria. Lineage (NCBI taxonomy): Eukaryota > Metazoa > Chordata > Actinopteri > Perciformes > Anoplopomatidae > Anoplopoma > Anoplopoma fimbria. The sequence goes on along the minus strand of NW_026553880.1, from coordinate 26,517 downwards.
ACCTCATTTACATCTTTAAAGGAACAGTACAACATTCGGAGGGGCGTTCAGAGACTAAAAAGAGCGTGGGGCGTTCAGAGACTAAAATGAGCGTGGGGCGTTCAGAGACTGAAATGAGTGTGTGGCGTTCAGAGACTAAAAAGAGCGTGGGGCGTTCAGAGACTGAAATGAGTGTGTGGCGTTCAGAGACTAAAATGAGCGTGGGGCGTTCAGAGATTAAAAGAGCGTGATGAGACTAAAAGAGCATGGGGCGTTCAGAGACTAAAATGAGCGTGTGGGAGACGTTCAGAGACTAAAATGAGCGTGTGGCGTTCAGAGACTAAAAGAGCATGGGGCGTTCAGAGACTAAAATGAGCGTGGGGCGTTCAGAGACTAAAATGAGCGTGGGGCGTTCAGAGACTAAAATGAGCGTGGGGCGTTCAGAGACTGAAATGAGCGTGTGGCGTTCAGAGATTAAAAGAGCGTGTGGCGTTCAGAGACTAAAAGAGCATGGGGCGTTCAGAGACTAAAATGAGCGTGGGGCGTTCAGAGACTAAAATGAGCGTGGGGCGTTCAGAGACTAAAATGAGCGTGGGGCGTTCAGAGACTAAAATGAGCGTGGGGCGTTCAGAGACTAAAATGGGGCGTTCAGAGACTAAAATGAGCGTGGGGCGTTCAGAGACTAAAATGAGCGTGGGGCGTTCAGAGACTAAAATGAGCGTGGGGCGTTCAGAGACTAAAATGAGCGTGTGGCGGAGCAGTGGTCACAGACGGAGGGCTCTGATTGGTCAGGGTCTGTAGAGTGTCATGTCTTTGGTCCAATCACAGAAGAGGGTTCTCACACTGAAGAGAGGAGGCTCCTTGGAGTGAGGATGGAAACCTTTCAGTCTGCAGACAGAAACCTCCGACATCCCGGGACCCGTTAACCTGAACACACCGGTACTGAGGGGGGGGTTCAATGAGAAAGTCCTCCTAATACATATTAATCAGTGATCAATGTGTGTGTGTGTGTGTGTGAGACCTACTCGTTGTGTTTGGGAGCACACACGATGGCGACGGCTTCCGGCAGCATCAGCTGATAAGAACAGTGAGTGTGAAGGTCGACGCTGGAGAGGAAGGCCGTCTGAGTGGGATGAGTCTGAAAGGGTCAGAGGTCAAAGGTCACCGAACAACACCTGTCTGGGGACACAGACCTGTCTTTGACATTGTGGGGACACAGACCTGACTAACTGACATTGTGGGGACACAGACCTGTCTTTGACATTGTGGGGACACAGACCTGACAGACCAGACCTGTCTTTGACATTGTGGGGACACAGACCTGACTGACTGACATTGTGGGGACACAGACCTGTCTTTGACATTGTGGGGACACAGACCTGTAACTGACATTGTGGGGACACAGACCTGACTAACTGACATTGTGGGGACACAGACCTGTCTTTGACATTGTGGGGACACAGACCTGTCTCTGACATTGTGGGGACACAGACCTGTCTCTGACATTGTGGGGACACAGACCTGACTAACTGACGTTGTGGGGACACAGACCTGTCTTTGACATTGTGGGGACACAGACCTGACTAACTGACATTGTGGGGACACAGACCTGTCAGACGCAGGGGACACAGACCTGTCTTTGACATTGTGGGGACACAGACCTGTCTCTGACGTTGTGGGGACACAGACCTGTCTTTGACATTGTGGGGACACAGACCTGTCTTTGACATTGTGGGGACACAGACCTGTCTCTGACATTGTGGGGACACAGACCTGTCTCTGACATTGTGGGGACACAGACCTGTCTTTGACATTGTGGGGACACAGACCTGTCTCTGACGTTGTGGGGACACAGACCTGACTGACTGACGTTGTGGGGACACAGACCTGTCTTTGACATTGTGGGGACACAGACCTGTCTCTGACGTTGTGGGGACACAGACCTGACGTTGTGGGGACACAGACCTGTCTCTGACATTGTGGGGACACAGACCTGTCTCTGACTTGTGGGGACACAGACCTGACTCTGACGTTGTGGGGACACAGACCTGTTTCTGACGTTGTGGGGACACAGACCTGTCTCTGACATTGTGGGGACACAGACCTGTCTCTGACATTGTGGGGACACAGACCTGTCTCTGACATTGTGGGGACACAGACCTGTCTTTGACATTGTGGGGACACAGACCTGACTGACTGACGTTGTGGGGACACAGACCTGTCTCTGACATTGTGGGGACACAGACCTGTCTCTGACTTGTGGGGACACAGACCTGACATTGTGGGGACACAGACCTGTCTCTGACGTTGTGGGGACACAGACCTGTCTCTGACATTGTGGGGACACAGACCTGTCTCTGACGTTGTGGGGACACAGACCTGTCTCTGACATTGTGGGGACACAGACCTGTCTCTGACATTGTGGGGACACAGACCTGTCTCTGACTTGTGGGGACACAGACCTGTCTCTGACATTGTGGGGACACAGACCTGTCTCTGACGTTGTGGGGACACAGACCTGACTGACTGACGTTGTGGGGACACAGACCTGTCTCTGACGTTGACACAGACCTGTCTCTGACATTGTGGGGACACAGACCTGTCTCTGACGTTGTGGGGACACAGACCTGTCTTTGACATTGTGGGGACACAGACCTGTCTCTGACGTTGTGGGGACACAGACCTGTCTCTGACGTTGTGGGGACACAGACCTGTCTCTGACATTGTGGGGACACAGACCTGTCTCTGACGTTGTGGGGACACAGACCTGTCTTTGACGTTGTGGGGACACAGACCTGTCTCTGACGTTGTGGGGACACAGACCTGTTTCTGACATTGTGGGGACACAGACCTGTCTCTGACGTTGTGGGGACACAGACCTGTCTCTGACGTTGTGGGGACACAGACCTGTCTCTGACGTTGTGGGGACACAGACCTGTCTCTGACGACACAGACCTGTCTCTGACGTTGTGGGGACACAGACCTGTCTTTGACATTGTGGGGACACAGACCTGTCTCTGACGTTGACACAGACCTGTCTCTGACGGGACACAGACCTGTCTCTGACATTGTGGGGACACACATTGACACAGACCTGTCTCTGACGTTGTGGGGACACAGACCTGACTGACTGACGTTGACACAGACCTTGACGTGGGGGACACAGACCTGTCTCTGACGTTGTGGGGACACAGACCTGTTTCTGACATTGACATTGGGACACAGACCTGTTTCTGACATTGTGGGGACACAGACCTGTCTCTGACGTTGTGGGGACACAGACCTGTCTCTGACATTGTGGGGACACAGACCTGTCTCTGACGTTGTGGGGACACAGACCTGTCTCTGACGTTGTGGGGACACAGACCTGTCTCTGACACAGACCTGTCTCTGACGTTGTGGGGACACAGACCTGTCTCTGACGTTGTGGGGACACAGCACAGAGCTGCAGAGTGAGACCTCTTTCTGTGAGTTCCTATCTCTGTCCCCCCTCTCATCTGTTGCTCGACCACAGGCACTGTTGCCATGGAGATTTTTGATCATGCAAATGAAGCGGTTGAAAACGTACAACGGAGGTCATTTTTGTCCGTGTGTGATTACTGGTTTACACGACGCTATGGGGACCGACAGCTGACCGCCCACACAGGTGGAGCGGTTTATTCAGATATGTTACGTGTCCCTGATTAATATCCCGGGTGGTTTAGTGACGTTGTGAGGACCCCACACTGTTTATGTTACATGTCTCCGGTTGATATCACTGTGAGGACTCAAAACATCCGCTGGACAACAACACAATATGTTGAACAAATAATTTACCTTATTGACCTTTTAAGGTTTAAATGAAATGACAGCCAGGATAATAAATATAAGGAAAGTCCCCAGAATGAAGGCAAGACGAGTTGTTTACAAACGAGCTCAACTCCCTTATTTAAAAAGTTGTGGTTTTTGAGTGGAGACTGTTTAGTCATCTGCTGTTTCTGAAGGTCAGGGTTGATCTCTAGAGCTCAATAATGTGTTTCTGTGAGTAGTGTGTGTTGAGTGTGTATTCAGATTGTGTGTTAAACGTGTGTTTAACATGTGTTTAGCGTGTCTCCAATGTGACTTTAGCATGTGTTTAACTTGTTTAGCGTGTGTCTAACGGGACTTTAGCATGTGTTTAACTTGTTTAGCGTGTGTCTAACGTGTCTTTAGCATGTGTTTAACTTGTTAAGCGCGTGTCTAACGTCTTTAACATGTTTTTAAGTATAGCGTCTGTTCAACTTGTTTAACATCTTTTTAACGTCTTTTAAACACGTCTTTAGCGTGTTTAACTTGTTGAGTGTGTGTTAAGTGTGTGTTTAACTTGTTGAGTGTGTGTTAAGTGTGTGTTTAACTTGTTGAGTGTGTGTTAAGCGCGTGTTTAACAAGTGTTAAAGTGTCTTTAATATGTTTAACGTGTCTTTAGCGTGTTTAACATCTTTTTAATGTCTTTTAAACACGTGTTTAACGTGTGTTTAACATGTGTTTAGCGTGTATTTAGCGCGTGAATAACATGTGTTTAGCGTGTATTTAGCGTGTTTAACTGGGAGTCTTACGTGTATCCAGCCGAGGGTCAGCAGGCTATGTTGGTCCTGGAAACTGAAGAGTTCCTCCACGTTCTCCATGTCGCAGTAATCCGGACCAGCGGACTGTTTGGGGATGACGACGTGAGTCAGCATGAACTCGTTGTGCGTCTGAGGGGAGACGGTCAGGACGGTTAGTGAGCAGCTCAGGTGAGATGGATCACCTGTAAAGAGTTAACGGTCTCACCAGTCGTCCACAGAGGACTCCACAGGTCTCTATCCCTCTGGCTGTGTTGGATTCAGCCAGCAGGAGGAAACGATACGTCAGATCTCTGGGAATCACCACCCGCCTCAAACCCTCCACCCTCTGAGCTGCACACAAAACAAACAAACAAACACAAACCTTCATATACGAACCGTAAGACTTGGAGAGAAGTGAAGTCAAAGCCTCATGTGTTAAAGCTGCATTCTCTCTGCTGTCCACCAGGGGGCGACTCCTCTGGTTGTATAGAAGTCTATGAGAAAATGACTCTACTTCTCTCTTGATTTATTCCCTCAGTAAACATTGTAAACATGAGTTTATGGTCTCAATCTCTAGTTTCAAGTCTTCTTCAATACAGCATGATGTTCATTTAGTAAATGATGCTCCATTTAGAGTCAAACAGACCATAAAGCAGGGGATGCTTTAGGGCGGGGCTACACACTGATTGACAGGTCCACACCAGAGACGTATACGGCGTCTCTACGTCACTCCAAGTTGGCGACAGTGAAATTGCTTCAAAATGTCCACAAACCAATGAGGGACGTGACGATGACTACGTCCACTTCTTATACACAGTCTATGATTTAAACACAAAGGCTCTGGTTGTCAGGTACATTTCTGTGTGTGTGTGTGTGTGTGTGTGTGTGTGTACTAACTGTGTACTCCAGCCAGCGTGGCAGCTGGTTGGCTGACCGGTGCTAGCGACCTGTTCCTGTTAGGATCCGCCCCCTGGGATCGTACGCCATCTCTGATTGGCTGCCGAGACAAACAGGAGCCGTCCGTCACCTCAGGCACTTTGGTCTCCACCTGAAGGACGAACATGTCAGTACACATATACTACAAGTAGTACTGATACTAAGTGTTAGTACTACAGTGTTCGGTCACCTTTGGCCCCTCCTCCTCTCCTCTCCTATTGGCCAGGTCCTGACGCCTCAGCTGGTCCTCGAAGTAGCGAAACTGCTCTGATTCGATCTGCATGCGTCGCAGGGCGGCGACACGCTGACGCTCCTCCTCCAATAACAGGCAGCGCCTCCTGTCTTCGCCCAATAGGGAGAGACGCTGCAGCTGCTGGCCACAAACCGCCGCCGTCGCCGCAGCCGCCTGACAGGAAGTCACAAGAAAAACGTTCAGTGACTGTTCCAGTGACAGAGCCGGTCAAACAAACCGTCATTTGATCTGATTAACAGGTTCAAACTGCAAATACATGGTGCAATGTGATTGGACGACACACACACACACACACACACACACAACACACACACACACACACACACACACACACACACACACACACACACACACACACACACACACACACACACACACACACACACACACACCTGGGCTCTGAGGTACTCTGTGTGTTCCCTGCTGTATTTCTCCTGAAGACGTTTCTTCAACTCGTCTTTACGAGGAAACGCCACTTCCTGAAGTTTCTATAGACACAAAGAGGGAACATAAATACTACGACTACTACTACTAATAATAATAATATGAGCATTAGTACTGCTACTAGACAGCAAGGAAATGTACCTGCACACAATAACACACAGTGAAAACCAGATGTGGAGGTCTGGGGACTAGATGTAGAGGTCTGGGGTCTAGCTGTAGAGGTCTCTAGCTGTAGAGAGGTCTGGGGTCTAGATGTAGAGGTCTGGGGTCTAGATGTAGAGGTCTGGGGTCTAGATAGAGGTCTGGGGTCTAGATGTAGAGGTCTGGGGACTAGATGTAGAGGTCTGGGTACTAGATGTAGAGGTCTGGGGTCTAGATGTAGAGGTCTGGGGGTCTGGGTACTAGATGTAGAGGTCTGGGGTAGATGTAGAGGTCTAGATGTAGAGGTCTGGGGTCTAGATGTAGAGGTCTGGGGTCTAGATGTAGAGGTCTGGGTACTAGATGTAGAGGTCTGGGGTCTAGATGTAGAGGTCTGGGGTCTAGATGTAGAGGTCTGGGGTCTAGATGTAGAGGTCTGGGGTCTAGATGTAGAGGTCTGGGGTCTAGATGTAGAGGTCTGGGGACTAGATGTAGAGGTCTGGGGTCTAGATGTAGAGGTCTGGGGACTAGATGTAGAGGTCTGGGGTCTAGATGTAGAGGTCTAGATGTAGAGGTCTGGGGTCTAGCTGTAGAGGTCTGGGGACTAGATGTAGAGGTCTGGGGGTCTAGATGTAGAGGTCTGGGGTCTAGATGTAGAGGTCTGGGGACTAGATGTAGAGGTCTGGGGTCTAGATGTAGAGGTCTGGGTCTAGATGTAGAGGTCTGGGGTCTAGCTGTAGAGGTCTGGGGTCTAGATGTAGAGGTCTGGGGTCTAGATGTAGAGGTCTGGGGTCTAGATGTAGAGGTCTGGGGTCTGGGTACTAGATGTAGAGGTCTGGGGACTAGATGTAGAGGTCTGGGGTCTAGATGTAGAGGTCTGGGTACTAGATGTAGAGGTCTGGGGACTAGATGACAGCTTTAACTAGTACTTTGTGTTTTTAACACGATACATCTCCTCATGACCAGTAATCAATAACTGTATTATTGATGGAGGAGATATTGACCTTCATGATGAGCTGCTTCTCTGGAAGGCTGCAGTGCTGATAGTCTCTGTGAGCGGGCAGCTTCTCTACGAACAGACTGAACACATGTGCCCTTAAATAAATAACACAACAATAAATAAAACAAAAAGATGAAGCTGTCGTCATGGCGACGGCGTGTCGCAGGCCTCACGTGATGAACTTGGTGTAGAGGACGTAGGCGTTCTCCAGGCTGCCCTCCTCCAGGTAAACCGCCGCCATGCGCTCCATCTCCACGCCGGAGCGGAAGTAGCGCCTCGGCTCGACGTCCTCGTTGATCTCAACGCTGCATCCCATCTTCCCCAGCGCTCGCACTCGCTCCGCCGCCGTCAGCGACACGTCCGTGTAGTCCGGCTCAGCCGCCAGCTTCTTCTGCATTAGTGGTAGTACCATTAGTAGAAGTAGCATTAGTAGTAGTAGCATTAGTAGTAGTAGCATTAGCGGTGTCAGATTCACTATCAGGTTTGTTGTAGAGAAGTTTTCACGTAGAAGGAATAGAAGGTGGCTCAAGAGAAAAAAACTATAAAAAGCAACAAAAAGTACTGCAAGAGTCGATAGAAGTGTAGAAAAATATCTCTATATATTATATATATTATGAAGATATATTTAATTAATTTTACAAGTCAAAGACAGTTTCATGTTTAGTCCTCTGAAGTAATAAAGTGTCATGATATTAAAGACAGTGAACACCTCATCAAACATCACATCAACATCTGTCAGCTGAGCTGTGCTCTCAGGCAGGAAACTGAGATTTACCGTCCCCACTGGGAGCCTGAATGCAGCACTTGTTACACAGCTCATTAACATGAGAGGAGGATAAACACTCCTCTGTTCACTGTGTTCTCTATTCAGGAGGGAAGACACACGAAATACTACACAAAGTACAACCCAGTACTACATAATAACAAACATATTAATACTTATGAAAGGATTAATGAGAGGAGGAGACAATGGAGGAGGATTAGACATACTGATTGGAGGGTAGCATTAGTAGTAATAGTAGTAGTAACAGATAAATAACAGTAGTACTAGCAGTAACTAATAGTTGGAGTAGTAATACTGGTAGTAGTAGCAGGAGTACTACAAGTAGCATTAGAAGTAGTAGTAGAAGTAGTAGTAATACTAGCATTAGCAGTAGTAGTAGCATTAGCAACAATAGTTGCGGTAGTAGTAGTAGTAGTAACAGTGGTAGTACTAGCATAAGCAGTAGTAGTATTAGTAGTAGTAACAGTGGTAGTACTAGCATAAGAAGTATTAGTAGTAGTAACAGTGGTAGTACTAAGCATAGTAGTAGTAGTAACAGTGGTAGTACTAGTAAGTAGTAGTAGTAGTAGTAGTAGTAGTAACAGTGGTAGTACGAGCATAAGCAGTAGTAGTAGTAGTAACAGTGGTAGTACTAGCATAAGCAGTAGTAGTAGTAGTAACAGTGGTAGTACTAGCATAAGCAGTAGTAGTAACAGTGGTAGTAACAGTGGTAGTACTAGCATAAGCAGTAGTAGTAGTAGTAACAGTGGTAGTACTAGCATAAGCAGTAGTAGTAGTAGTAGTAACAGTGGTAGTACTAGCATAAGCAGTAGTAGTAACAGTGGTAGTAACAGTGGTAGTACTAGCATAAGCAGTAGTAGTAGTAGTAACAGTGGTAGTACTAGCATAAGCAGTAGTAGTAGTAGTAGTAGTAGTAACAGTGGTAGTACTAGCATAAGCAGTAGTAGTAGTAGTAGTAGTAACAGTGGTGGTACTAGCATAAGCAGTAGTAGTAGTAGTAGTAGTAACAGTGGTAGTACTAGCATAAGCAGTAGTAGTAGTAGTAGTAGTAACAGTGGTAGTACTAGCATAAGCAGTAGTAGTAGTAGTAGTAGTAAGTAACAGTGGTAGTACTAGCATAAGCAGTAGTAGTAGTAGTAGTAACAGTGGTAGTACTAGCATAAGCAGTAGTAGTAGTAACAGTGGTAGTACTAGCATAAGCAGTAGTAGTAGTAGTAGTAGTAACAGTGGTAGTACTAGCATAAGCAGTAGTAGTAGTAGTAGTAACAGTGGTAGTACTAGCATAAGCAGTAGTAGTAGTAGTAATTATTATATTCCTTTATTGATCCCCATGGGGGAAATTCAAGTGTAGTACTAGCATAAGCAGTAGTAGTAGTAGTAGTAGTAGTAGTAGCAGTAGTAGTAGTAGTAACAGTGGTAGTACTAGCATAAGCAGTAGTAGTAGTAGTAGTAGTAGTAGTAGTAGTAACAGTGGTAGTACGAGCATAAGCAGTAGTAGTAGTAGTAGTAACAGTGGTAGTACTAGCATAAGCAGTAGTAGTAACAGTGGTAGTAAACAGTGGTAGTACTAGCATAAGCAGTAGTAGTAGTAGTAACAGTGGTAGTACTAGCATAAGCAGTAGTAGTAGTAGTAGTAGTAACAGTGGTAGTACTAGCATAAGCAGTAGTAGTAACAGTGGTAGTAACAGTGGTAGTACTAGCATAAGCAGTAGTAGTAGTAGTAACAGTGGTAGTACTAGCATAAGCAGTAGTAGTAGTAGTAGTAACAGTGGTAGTACTAGCATAAGCAGTAGTAGTAGTAGTAGTAACAGTGGTAGTACTAGCATAAGCAGTAGTAGTAGTAGTAGTAGTAACAGTGGTAGTACTAGCATAAGCAGTAGTAGTAGTAGTAGTAACAGTGGTAGTACTAGCATAAGCAGTAGTAGTAGTAGTAATTATTATATTCCTTTATTGATCCCCATGGGGGAAATTCAAGTGTAGTACTAGCATAAGCAGTAGTAGTAGTAGTAGTAGTAGTAGTAGTAGTAGTAGCAGTAGTAGTAGTAGTAACAGTGGTAGTACTAGCATAAGCAGTAGTAGTAGTAGTAGTAGTAGTAGTAGTAGTAGTAACAGTGGTAGTACGAGCATAAGCAGTAGTAGTAGTAGTAACAGTGGTAGTACTAGCATAAGCAGTAGTAGTAGTAGTAACAGTGGTAGTACTAGCATAAGTAAATGTAATAAGTAGCAGTGATAGTGGTAACAGCAGCGTTAGCATTAGCTTCAGTAGTATTAGTAAAGGTTCTGGTTTATGTCGTCGTGGGTTTTATTTTGAAAATGTTTTCATCATAATTATTAATGAAGCAGAAATATTCAAGATTATTACGTCTGCAGTCCCACATCTCCGTTTATCTGCAGCATTAAGTGTGATCACACACACACACACACACACACACAGACACACACACACACACACACACACACACACACACACACACACACAGACACACACACACACACACACACACACACACACACACACACACACACACACACACACACAGACACACACACAGACACACACACAGACACACAGACAGACAGACACACACACACACAGACACACACACACACACACACACACACACACACACACACACAGACATAAAAACTACACTCACCAGCGTATTTAAGCTGAACCCTTGTTCCATGGTGTGAGCGTGTGTGAGTGTGTGAGTGTGAGTGTGTGTGTGTGTGTGAGTGTGTGTGTGAGTGTGTGTGAGTGTGTGTGTCTGTGTCACAGGCTCTGATTGGCCCACGGCCGGCTCGTCCATCTGTCATCTCCCATGATGCTTCACTGCAGAGGAGACAGACACACAGAACGTCAACAGGCAGTTTGAGTCTTTAAAGACAGATTTGGTTGAAATGTTCCTTTAAGAACTTCCTGTGAGGAACAGCTAGCATGTGGCTAATGCTAACAGTCAGTCCACGGTTACCACGGCAACCTGTTACGTCCAGTGAGTCACTTTAAACGAGAGAAGAAGAAGAGGAGAGAAGAAGAAGAGGAGACAAAGAGGAGAGGACCTCTCACTCCTCTCCGCGTTCCAACGACTAGCAACTAAAACCCAACGCAGCCAACGAGCAGCTCTGCCCGGAGGACGTCGCCATGGCAACGGCTAGAAGAGAGAGGCCTCTGTGTGTGATGAAGAGTCATTTAAAGAGAGAGGAAGAGGAAGAGTCATTTAAAGAGAGAGGAAGAGGAAGAGTCATTCAAAGAGAGAGGAAGAGTCATTCAAAGAAAGAGGAAGAGTCGTTTAAAGAGAGGAAGAGGAAGAGTCATTTAAAGAGAGAGGAAGAGTCATTTAAAGAGAGAGGAAGAGGAAGAGTCATTTAAAGAGAGAGGAAGAGGAAGAGTCATTTAAAGAGAGAGGAAGATGAAGAGTCATTTAAAGAGAGAGGAAGAGTCAAAAGAGGAGGAAGAGTCATTTAAAGAGAGAGGAAGAGGAAGAGTCATTCAAAGAGAGAGGAAGAGGAAGAGTCATTTAAAGAGCAGCAGAGGAAGATGAAGGGTCATTTAAAGAGAGAGGAAGATGAAGAGTCATTTAAAGAGAGAGGAAGAGGAAGAGTCATTCAAAGAGAGAGGAAGAGTCATTCAAAGAAAGAGGAAGAGTCGTTTAAAGAGAGGAAGAGGAAGAGTCATTTAAAGAGAGAGGAAGATGAAGAGTCATTCAAAGAGAGAGGAAGAGGAAGAGTCATTTAAAGAGAGAGGAAGATGAAGAGTCATTTAAAGAGAGAGGAAGAGGAAGAGTCATTTAAAGAGAGAGGAAGATGAAGAGTCATTCAAAGAAGAGGAAGAGTCATTCAAAGAGCAGAGAGGAAGATGAAGGGTCATTTAAAGAGAGAGGAAGATGAAGAGTCATTCAAAGAGAGAGGAAGAGGAAGAGTCATTTAAAGACAGAGGAAGATGAAGAGTCATTTAAAGAGAGAGGAAGAGTCATTTAAAGAGAGAGGAAGAGTCATTTAAAGAGAGAGGAAGAGGAAGAGTCATTCAAAGAAAGAGGAAGAGTCATTTAAAGAGAGAGGAAGAGGAAGAGTCATTTAAAGAGAGAGGAAGAGTCATTTAAAGAGAGAGGAAGAGGAAGAGTCATTTAAAGAGAGAGGAAGAGGAAGAGTCATTCAAAGAGAGAGGAAGAGTCATTCAAAGAAAGAGGAAGAGTCATTTAAAGAGAGAGGAAGATGAAGAGTCATTTAAAGAGAGAGGAAGAGGAAGAGTCATTTAAAGAGAGAGGAAGAGGAAGAGTCATTTAAAGAGAGAGGAAGATGAAGAGTCATTTAAAGAGAGAGGAAGAGGAAGAGTCATTTAAAGAGAGAGGAAGATGAAGAGTCATTTAAAGAGAGAGGAAGAGTCATTTAAAGAGAGAGGAAGAGGAAGAGTCATTTAAAGAGAGAGGAAGAGGAAGAGTCATTTAAAGAGAGAGGAGGAAGAGTCATTTAAAGAGAGAGAGGAAGAGTCATTTAAAGAGAGAGGAAGAGGAAGAGTCATTCAAAGAGAGAGGAAGAGGAAGAGTCATTCAAAGAGCAGCAGAGGAAGATGAAGAGTCATTTAAAGAGAGAGGAAGATGAAGAGTCATTTAAAGAGAGAGGAAGAGTCATTTAAAGAGAGAGGAAGAGGAAGAGTCATTTAAAGAGAGAGGAAGAGGAAGAGTCATTTAAAGAGAGAGGAAGATGAAGAGTCATTTAAAGAGAGAGGAAGAGGAAGAGTCATTTAAAGAGAGAGGAAGATGAAGAGTCATTTAAAGAGAGAGATGAAGATGAAGAGTCATTTAAAGAGAGAGGAAGATGAAGAGTCATTCAAAGAGAGAGGAAGAGTCATTTAAAGAGAGAGGAAGAGGAAGAGTCATTCAAAGAGAGAGGAAGAGGAAGAGTCATTTAAAGAGAGAGGAAGATGAAGAGTCATTTAAAGAGAGAGGAAGAGGAAGAGTCATTTAAAGAGAGAGGAAGATGAAGAGTCATTTAAAGAGAGAGGAAGAGGAAGAGTCATTTAAAGAGAGAGGAAGATGAAGAGTCATTTAAAGAGAGAGGAAGAGGAAGAGTCATTTAAAGAGAGAGGAAGATGAAGAGTCATTTAAAGAGAGAGGAAGATGAAGAGTCATTCAAAGAGAGAGGAAGAGTCATTTAAAGAGAGAGGAAGAGGAAGAGTCATTCAAAGAGAGAGGAAGATGAAGAGTCATTCAAAGAGAGAGGAAGATGAAGAGTCATTTAAAGAGAGAGGAAGAGGAAGAGTCATTTAAAGAGAGAGGAAGATGAAGAGTCATTTAAAGAGAGAGGAAGAGGAAGAGTCATTTAAAGAGAGAGGAAGATGAAGAGTCATTTAAAGAGAGAGGAAGAGGAAGAGTCATTTAAAGAGAGAGGAAGATGAAGAGTCATTTAAAGAGAGAGGAAGATGAAGAGTCATTTAAAGAGAGAGGAAGAGGAAGAGTCATTCAAAGAGAGAGGACGATGAAGAGTTTCAGGCTTTCATTGACGGTCTTTAGATTTAAAAACAGATAACTGATGACAGGTAAACGTCCTCCACAAACAAGAGAAGAAGACATTTGTAGTTCTTTTAACTGAGCAGCCAATCAAACACCGTCTCTGCTCCTGTGATAGCTGATCATTAGTGGATGAGGTGATATGCAGACATTAATATGCAAATGAGCCTCACTGTGTCACAAAGACTCACTCGTTATAGTTATTACTGGGGGGGTTAAAGGGGCGGTTCAGCAGTTTAAAGGTGTTTTTGTAGTCTTTTACTACAGAAGATAAATAAACTATGTGGACGTATATTAGAACATTTCCTGACAGAACTGGTCCTGTTTCTGTCTCACTCTCACGTCATGTGACTGTGTGAAGCGATCTGATTGGTTGTTTCCTCAGCAGTGTGATGATCTGTGGACCTGCTGGTC
>NW_026553880.1:0-2500 GCF_027596085.1 Anoplopoma fimbria | reverse complement strand
TGGCACATTTCCGGACCGTAGCAATGCTCCTACTCATCTTGGCAACTATCTGCCTAACATGATCAGTCCAGGACAGAGTGTTACAAATAGAAAGTCCCAGAAGCTTTAACTTGCTCTCCTGCTTGACTGGCTGACTAGAAATCTGCAGATCAAGCATAGGCTGACTGGCTACATTATGCCGAGATCCAAAGACAATGCTGACAGTTTTTGATAGATTTAAAACAAGTCTATTTGCAGTAACCCAATTGACCACTGCTTTCAGATCTTGTGACAGAACGGACTTAAGTTTACAGCATGAAGATGCAGAATAGTACAGTGTAGAATCGTCAGCGTATAAAACCAAAGTGGATTCTTGAATAACAAGCGGGAGATCATTCGTAAAAATTGAAAATAAGAGCGGACCCAAACAACTTCCTTGCGGCACACCACAGTCTATGTTAATGCTGTTGGACAGAGTACCATTCAAGAAAACCTGTTGAGTTCTGAAAGATAAATAATTTTCAAACCAAGAGATTGCCATAGGTCCTAAACCATAATGCGTGAGTTTTTCAATCAACAACTTATGGTCAATTAGGTCAAATGCAGCGCTGAAGTCCAACATGACAGCACCAGATAACAATGAATTGTCAATCCCCCTTAACCAATCGTCAGTCATTTTTACCAAGGCTGTGCAGGTGGAATGACCCTCTCTGTAGGCATGTTGTGCATTACTTATCAAATCATTCTTAGACATATAATCATGGATTTGGTTATATACAATCCTTTCTAAAATTTTACTCAAAACAGGTAGGATTGTTATAGGTCTACAGTTAGGACCACTGAATGTTGATTTGGTATCTTTTGGTATGGGAATAATTTTTCCTTCTTTCCAGATTTTAGGACAGGTTCCATTAGATAGACAGGAATTAAATATGTGACATACAGGAAGAGCTATATAATCAACAGCTATTCTGAGTAATTTACCATCAATACAATCTATACCAGCAGAGTTGTCTTTAGAAATGGATCGTAACAATTTTTCAACCTCCTTGATTTCAACCGAATTGAACTCAAAAGTACACTGTTTGCCTTTCATTATGAGATCATCAATGAGCAGACACGATTTGTTCTTTACATTTGTACAAAAGCCCCCCCTCAAATTTTCAACTTTTTCCACAAAATACTTATTTAGGTAATTTGACATATCCTTAGGCTTAGAAATAAATACACCATTATCAGTTTCAATGAAGGATGCAGAAGCATTAGTACTCCGACCCATAATATCATTCATCACTTTCCATAATTTCTTACTGTCATGTAGGGCTCTATCAATCCTTTGCCGATACAATTCTCTCTTTTTTTCTCTGTTCACCTTCGTAACTAGATTCCGTATTTTACAATATGCACTTTTATCATTGACTGAACCAGAGGCAATAAAGCATCTTTTTAGCTCATTTCTTTGTTTCATTAAGTTCTTTAACTCCTCATCAATCCAGGGAGCTCCATTAGGCTTGACAGTGAATTTCCTAAGTGGTGCATGTTTGTTTACAATGGGTACGAACAAATCCATAAAAATATTTAACGATTTTTCAGCATCAGGTTCAACACAGACTTTAGACCATTGAGCATACTTGACATCTTCTAAGAAAGCATTGTCGCTGAAATTCTTATATGACCTAGCACAGATTATCTTTGACTTTGCTTTTGGAATCTTTGACTTTCTGGACACAGCAACCAGGTCATGGTCACTGAAGCCAACTAACAATGACATTACCTTGGAACACCTGTCAGGCACATTTGTATAAATATGATCTATACAGGAGGATGATTGAGCTCCATCTCGGTTCAGAGCATTCCTAGTTGGTATGGAAACAATTTGACTCAAATGACAAGTATTGGTCATATCAAGCAACCTTTTCTTCATAGAGCAGCCATCTTCAAACCAGTTCACATTAAAATCACCAAGACAGTACATTTCTCTATTTTCATCTGCAACTCTGTCAAACATATCACAGATTCCATTGAGATATTCTATTCTAGAGTTGGGTGGTCTATAGCAACAACCAATCAGTATTGGGCTAGTATGGGGAACCTGTAACCACAATGCCTCAATGTTGTCATTCATCAAATCAGGTCTTAGTTTTACTGGTATATGATGTTTCACGTAGATTGCCACGCCCCCGCCAAATCTATTTCTATCTTTTCTGAACATGGAAAAACCCTCAATTGATATCAATGAGTCATCAAATGTACTATCCAAGTGTGTTTCAGTTATAGCCATTACATGAATTCCATTGTCCATCAATTTCGCTGAGAGTTCATGTGTTTTATTCCTCAAGCTGCAGATGTTTAAATGAGCTAGTGCCAGGCCCTTAAGAAGACCCGGTTTGGAAAAAGTCCCATCAATGCTTGAACTAGCCATAAAACAAGTCCAGCATGCCAATACACAGGCCTACTGGGATTGTGACATTAAAATAACCAGGGAGTGATGCTGGAGTCTCTGAACAGTTGATTATTGATG
>NW_026553879.1:0-713 GCF_027596085.1 Anoplopoma fimbria | reverse complement strand
TAACATGACACAGAAACCTGTGCAATACATTGCACTGTGCAATAATGGTTAAAAAAGTTAAAAGTAGTTGAAATAGTTGTTGTTTTTTCTCTGTCTGTAAATATAGTATTTCAGTTATTGTTGTTTTTTCTACTGTTTTTTTTATTGCTTATTTATAATACTTGTTTTATTTTATTTTTATTTTTCATTTTTTATTTTATTTATTTTAAAAATAAGAACTTGAAAATGTAAATATATACATATATATATATATATATATATATATTGTGTTTTATATGTATGAACAAATGTCTCAATAAAGTTATTGAATTTAAAAATGAATAAATAAATAAATTAAAAAAATTAAAAATTAATTTAAAAAAAAAAAAAATCTACCCGGCATGCAATGCGCGGTGATCGCGGAACCTATTTCCCGGTCACCGGGATTCTACCGGGACGCCTCCTCTAGCTCCCAGACGGCTCAACCTCCCCTAGCTATGCTAGCTATAGGAGGTTGAGCCGGCCGGTCCACCGGTACCGGTACCGTGAAAAACACCGTAATCCGGCACACCGGTATACAGGAGGATGAGCCGTCCAGATCAACATCCGTGAAAACATCATGACGTGACGTCACTGCACCGCGACTGTGACAAACGCGAAACATTAAATAAAGATAATAAAACATTAAATGAAGAGAATGAAACATTAAATAAAGAGAATAAAACATTACCACA
>NW_026553877.1:0-2639 GCF_027596085.1 Anoplopoma fimbria | reverse complement strand
ACTTTTGAAAAATATCCTCACTTTGTAAAATATCCTCACTTTTAGTAAAATATCCTCACTTTTGAAAAATATCTCAATTTTGAAAAATATCCTCACTTTTTGAAAAATATCCTCACTTTTTGAAAAAATATCTACACTTTTGAAAAATATCCTCACTTTGGTAAAATATCCTCACTTTAGTAAAATATCTATACTTTTGAAAAATATCCTCACTTTTGAAAAATATCCTCACTTTGGAAAACATCCTCACTTTTGAAAAATATCCTATCTTTTGAAAAATATCCTCACTTTGGAAAACATCCTCACTTTTGAAAAATATCCTCACTTTTGAAAAATATCATCACTTTTTAGAAAAAATATCCTCACTTTGGAAAAATATCCTCACTTTAGAAAATATCTACACTTTTGAAAAATATCCTCACTTTTGAAAAATATCCTCACTTTTGTAAAATATCTACACTTTTTGAAAAATATCCTACAAATTTTGAAAAGAAAAATATCTAATTTTGAAAAATATCCTCACTTTAGAAAAATATCCTCACTTTTGAAAAATATCCTCACTTTGGTAAAATATCCTCACTTTAGTAAAATATCCTCACTTTTGAAAAATATCCTCACTTTTGAAAAATATCTACACTTTTGAAAAATATCCTCACTTTGGAAAACATCCTCACTTTTGAAAAATATCCTCACTTTTTATCCTATTTTGGAAAATATCTCACTTTTGAAAAATATCCTCACTTTTGAAAAATATCCTCGTTTTTTTGAAAAAATCCTGATTTTGTAAAATATCCTCACTTTCTAAAATATCCTCAATTTAGTAAAAAATATCCTACACTTTGAAAAATATCCTCACTTTTGAAAAATATCCTCACTTTCTAAAATATCCTCACTTTTGTAAAATATCTCAATTTTGAAAAATATCACACTTTTGTAAAAATCTCACTTTTGAAAAATATCTTACTTTTGAAAAATATCCTCACTTTTGAAAATATCCTAAATTTTTGAAAAATATCCTCACTTTTGAAAAATATCCTCACTTTGGTAAAATATCCTCACTTTAGTAAAATATCTACACTTTTGAAAATATCCTCAATTTTGAAAAATATCTACACTTTTGAAAAATATCCTCACTTTTGAAAAATATCTACACTTTTGAAAATATCCTCAATTTTTAGAAAAATATCCCCTCACTTTTTGAAAAATATCTACACTTTTGAGTAAAATATCTCAATTTTGAAAATATCGTCAATTTTGTAAAATATCCTCACTTTTTGAAAAATATCCTCACTTTCTAAAAATATCCTCACTTTTTGAAAAATATCTACACTTTTGAAAAATATATCTCACTTTTTGAAAAATATCCTCACTTTTGAAAAATATCCTCACTTTGGTAAAATATCCTCACTTTAGTAAAATATCTACACTTTTGAAAAATATCCTCACTTTTGAAAAATATCTACACTTTGGTAAAATATCCTCACTTTGTTAAAATAACTTACTTTTGAAAAATATTGTCAATTTTGAAAAATATCGTCACTTTTGAAAAATATCCTCACTTTTGAAAAATATCCTCTTTTTCAGAAAAATATCGTCAATTTGAAAGAAATCCTCACTTTTGAAAAATATCCTCACTTTTGAAAAATATCCTCACTTTGAAAAATATCTCACTTTTGAAAAATATCCTCACTTTTGAAAAATATCCTCACTTTTGAAAAATATCCTCACTTTTGAAAAATATCTACACTTTTGAAAAATATCCTCACTTTTGAAAAATATCCTCACTTTTGAAAAATATCCTCACTTTTGAAAAATATCTCACTTTTGAAAAATATCTACACTTTTGAAAAATATCCTCACTTTTGAAAAATATCCTCACTTTTGAAAAATATCCTCACTTTTGAAAAATATCCTCACTTTTGAAAAATATCCTCACTTTTGAAAATATCTACTTTTAAAAATATCCTCACTTTTGAAAAATATCCTCACTTTGTAAAATATCCTCACTTTTGAAAAATATCCTCACTTTTGAAAAATATCCTCACTTTTGAAAAATATCCTCACTTTTGAAAAATATCCTCACTTTTGAAAAATATCCTCACTTTTGAAAAATATCCTCACTTGAAAATATCCACTTTGAAAAATATCCTCACTTTTGAAAAATATCCTCACTTTTGAAAAATATCCTCACTTTTGAAAAATATCCTCACTTTTGAAAAATATCCTCACTTTTGAAAAATATCATCACTTTGGTAAAATATCCTCACTTTTTGAAAAATATCCTCACTTTCTGAAAAATATCCTCACTTTTGAAAAATATCCTCACTTTTGTAAAATATCCTCACTTTTGAAAAATATCTTCACTTTTGAAAAATATCCTCACTTTTGAAAAATATCCTCACTTTTGAAAAATATCCTCACTTTTGAAAATATCCTCACTTTAGAAAATATCCTCACTTTTGAAAAATATCCTCACTTTTGAAAATATCCTCACTTTGGTAAAATATCCTCACTTTTGAAAAATATCCTCACTTTTGAAAAATATCCTCACTTTTTGAAAAATATCCTCACTTTTGAAAAATATCCTCACTTTGAAAAATATCCTCACTTTTGAAAAATATCCTCACTTTTGAAAATAT
>NW_026553876.1:0-1996 GCF_027596085.1 Anoplopoma fimbria | reverse complement strand
TAATTATAATAATTATAATAATAATAATAATAATAATAATTATCATAATAATTATCATTAATATTATTATTATTATCAGCCAAATATGATAATAATAATATACATTATTATCATTATTAGCCAAATATAATAATAATAATAATAATAACAATAATAATACATTATTATCATTATTAGCCAAATATAATAATAATAATAATAATACATTATTATTATTATTATTAATAGCCAAATATAATAATAATAATAATAATAATTATTATTATTATTATTTATAATAAATATTATTTTTAATAATTATTATTGTTAGCATTGTTATTATTATCATATTTGGCCAAATATAATAATAATACTTATGTATTATTATTATTTTTATTATTATTATTAGCCAAATATAATAATAATAATACATTAATATTATTATTATTATTATTATTATTATTATTATTATTATTATTATTATTATTATTATTATTATTATTAATACACTAGTAAATGGTGCTGATCCAACACCACTAAACTAAGTAGGATCATCACAAATGCTTAATGCTGAGAAACAGCCTTTTAGTCATATGGAACACATAGACAATCTTAACTGTCCAGTTAGAAAATCAGACCCGTGTTTGAACCGGCACCCACATTTTACATTAAACCTTAACATTTAAAATGTATTAATTACGATAAAAAAAATTTTTTTGTTAATTTTTAAAAAAGGCAAATACTTCCTTTTTTCCCAAACATGACCCGATTGGATCTGTTAAACATTAGTGGTGCTGCTGACCCATAACAGGGACCCAGAGGTCACGAAAGTAGTGTTTTCAGAGCTTGAGCTTTTTCTGAGAGTTTGTTTCCATCGAGCTCCATGATGATCTTCTGTAGAGCTTCAAAGGTATATTTCAGCTCTGGAGGGAAGCTTAGGTTAAGAGCATAGACGAGAGCCAACAACAGTGCTACAGCCAATGCTACGTTACCAAGCTCATCCAGAACCTCCACACCCTCCAGAATGATACCCACACCCTCCAGAATGATACCCACACCCTCCAGAATGATACCCACACCCTCCAGAATGATGCCCACACCCTCCAGAATGATACCCACACCCTCCAGAATGATACCCACACCCTCCAGAATGATACCCACACCCTCCAGAATGATACCCACACCCTCCAGAATGATGCCCACACCCTCCAGAATGATACCCACATCCTCCAGAATGATACACCCTCCAGAATGATACCCACATCCTCCAGAATGATACCCACATCCTCCAGAATGATACCCACACCCTCCAGAATGATACCCACACCCTCCAGAATGATACCCACACCCTCCAGAATGATACCCACACCCTCCAGAATGATACCCACATCCTCCAGAATGATGCCCACACCCTCCAGAATGATACCCACACCCTCCAGAATGATACCCACATCCTCCATAATGATACCCACATCCTCCGGGTCATCTCCTGGCTCTGCACTTTCTTTTCGAATAACAAAGATTCCAAAGATTGTCTCTGTTATTTCCGCTTGACTGCTTTCACCATCTGTGTCCTTTAAAAAGGAAGAAGGAAATAACAGAGGAAAACATTTTTTATTTATTCTTGTACAAATCCCAGTTTTTTAGCGCTTAAGTAAACACTACTGCTGTAAAACCGCTAGCATTTATTTAAATTTACATAGCCAACGGTTCTATAATTCAGAATGAGGACTATAGAAAACTAAATCAGAATACCCTGTATTCTTTCAGCAGCTTCTCCGGCTCTTCGTTCAGGTAGACACATAGGGCTTTGAGGATGCACTCTCTTCTGACATCAATGGAGTCGGTCTGAGTGTGTAGGCCAGACAAAGTATGCCAAAAAAACAAAAAACAAAAACATTAGGAACACCATTTAACCAACAGGTAGAGTGGTTGTCACACACCTAATACAACATTGAACGAGGAACACATGAATGTTTTTTTTTTACATATGTAAGAAAAGTTCATCTTTAATCTT
>NW_026553875.1:0-1601 GCF_027596085.1 Anoplopoma fimbria | reverse complement strand
TCTTTTACGGACGTTTCTCATCCGGGCGGTCGCGGTCATTTTCTCGCGGATGGAGCAGCATGGAGAGACAGGCTGACTGCACCACTGTTTCCCCACTTCATGCTCTCTTTTACGGACGTTTTCA
This sequence comes from Anoplopoma fimbria, assembly GCF_027596085.1. Taxonomy (NCBI): domain Eukaryota; kingdom Metazoa; phylum Chordata; class Actinopteri; order Perciformes; family Anoplopomatidae; genus Anoplopoma; species Anoplopoma fimbria. The sequence continues at coordinate 1,477 of NW_026553875.1, read as the reverse complement.
GCCGGGCGGTCGCGGTCATTTTCTCGCGGATGGAGCAGCATGGAGAGGCAGGCTGATGGCACCACTGTTTACCCACTCCATGCTCTCTCTTTTTACGGACGTTTTCAGCCGGCGGTCGCGGTCATTTTCTCGCGGGATGGAGCAGCATGGAGAGACAGGCTGATGGCACCACTGTTTACACACTCCATGCTCTCTTTACGGACGTTTTCAGCGGCGGTCGCGGTCATTTTCTCGGGATGGAGCAGCATGGAGAGACAGGCTGATGGCACCACTGTTTCACACTTCATGCACTCTTTTACGGACGTTTTCAGCCGGCGGTCGCGGTCATTTTCTCGCGGATGGAGCAGCATGGAGAGACAGGCTGATGGCACCACTGTTTCCCCACCCATGCTCTCTTTTACGGACGTTTTCAGCCGGCGGTCGCGGGTCATTTTCTCGCGGATGGAGCAGCATGGAGAGGCAGGCTGATGGCACCACTGTTTACACACTCCATGCTCTCTCTTTACGGACGTTTTCAGCCGGGCGGTCGCGGTCATTTTCTCGCGGATGGAGCAGCATGGAGAGACAGGCTGATGGCACCACTGTTTCCCCACTTCATGCACTCTTTTACGGACGTTTTCAGCCGCGGTCGCGGGTCATTTTCTCGCGGATGGAGCAGCATGAGACAGGCTGATGGCACCACTGTTTCCCCACTTCATGCACTTTACGGACGTTTTCACTGGCGGTCGCGGTCATTTTCTCGGGATGGAGCAGCATGGAGACAGGCTGATGGCACCACTGTTTCCCACTTCATGCACACTTACGGACGTTTTCAGCCGCAGGTCGGGTCATTTTCTTCGCTGGATGGAGCAGCATGGAGAGACAGGCTGATGGCACCACTGTTTACCCACTTCATGCACTCTTTTACGGACGTTTTCAGCCGGCGGTCGCGGTCATTTTCTCGCGGATGGAGCAGCATGGAGAGACAGGCTGATGGCACCACTGTTTCCCCACTCCATGCATCTCTTTTACGGACGTTTTCAGCCGGCGGTCGCGGTCATTTTCTCGCGGATGGAGCAGCATGGAGAGACAGGCTGATGGCACCACTGTTTCCCCACTCCATGCTCTCTCTTTACGGACGTTTTCAGCCGGCGGTCGCGGTCATTTTCTCGCGGATGGAGCAGCATGGAGAGACAGGCTGATGGCACCACTGTTTCCCCACTTCATGCACTCTTTTACGGACGTTTTCAGCCGGCGGTCGCGGTCATTTTCTCGCGGATGGAGCAGCATGGAGAGACAGGCTGATGGCACCACTGTTTCCCCACTCCATGCTCTCTTTTACGGACGTTTTCAGCCGGCGGTCGCGGTCATTTTCTCGCGGATGGAGCAGCATGGAGAGACAGGCTGATGGCACCACTGTTTCCCCACTCCATGCTCTCTTTTACGGACGTTTTCAGCCGGCGGTCGCGGTCATTTTCTCGCGGATGGAGCAGCATGG
>NW_026553874.1:0-4653 GCF_027596085.1 Anoplopoma fimbria | reverse complement strand
AACCTATTTCCCGGTCACCGATTCTACCGGGACGTGCTCCTCTAGCTCCTTCGGACGGCTCAACCTCCTCTACCGTGAAAAACACTGTAATCCGCACACCGCGTATACAGGAGGATGAGCCGTCCAGATAAACATCCGTGGAAAACATCATGACGTGACGCCACTGCACCGTGACTGTGACAAACGCGAAACATTAAATAAAGATAATAAAACATTAAATAAAGATAATGATCATTCGTTTATATGTATGAAAAATTCTCAAGAAAGTTATTGAATTTAAAAAATAAAATAAAACTAAAAACTACCTGGCATGCAATCCGCTGAGTGATAAAACATTAAATGAAGATAATCACCGGATTAAATACCGAGAATGAAACATTAAATAAAGAGAATAAAACATTTAATAAAGATAATGAAAAATTAAATAAAGAGAATAAAAGATTTAATAAAGAGAATAAAAGATTAAATAAAGAGAATGTAAAGATAATGAAACATTAAATAAAGAGAATAAAACATTAAATAAAGATAATTTATTAAATAAAGAGAATGAAACATTAAATAAAGAAAATTAAACATTAAATAAAGATATTGAAACATTAAATAAAGAGAAAAAAAATTAAATAAATAAAGAAATAAAGAAAAACATTAAATAAAGATAATGAATAAATTAAATAAAGAGAATAAAAGATTAAATAAAGATAATGAAAAATTAAATAAAGAGAATAAAACATTAAATAAAGATAATAAAACATTAAATAAAGAGGATGTAAAGATAATGAAACATTAAATAAAGAAAATAAAACATTAAATAAAGATAATTAAATGATAATAAAAGTGAATAAAGAGAATGGTTAAATAAAGAGAATAAAATTAAATTAAATAAAAGATAACAAAAAATTTAAATAATATCCTATTCGATTTGTTGCACTTACTATATTGTGATTTAGTCTGTTGCAATTATTGTTTTCGCAATCTGCCTCATGCAATACTTTTGCTCTGGAATGCTTTGAATGCTTGTTTAAGAAAAGATGCACTTAAAACTTCTGGTGAAAGTAGTTCTCTTGAACACCTATGTTGAATACATTAAATAAAGATAATTTGGATTAAATAAAGATGAATAAAACATTAAAATGTAATGTAATAATGAAACATTAAATAAAGAAAATAAAACATTAAATAAAGAGAATGAAACATTAAATAAAGATAATGAAAAATTAAATAAAGAGAATAAAACATTAAATAAAGATAATGAAAAATTAAATAAAGAGAATAAAAGATTAAATAAAGAGAATGTAAAGATAATGAAACATTAAATAAAGAGAATAAAACATTAAATAAAGATAATAGATGATATTGCAGCCTTCGTGGCATCAACTTAAGATCTTAAAAATAAGAACTTGAAAATGTAAATATATACATATATATATATAAATATATTGTGTTTTATATGTATGAACAAATGTCTCAATAAAGTTATTGAATTTAAAAAAAAAAAAAAAAAAAACTACCCGGCATGCAATGCGCGGTGATCGCCGGAACCTATTTCCCGGTCACCGGTCACCGGGACGCCTCCTCTAGCTCCCAGACGGCTCAACCTCCTCTAGCTCTGCTAGCTATAGGAGGTTGAGCCGGCGTCCACTGCACCGGTACCGTGAAAAACACCGGTAATCCGGCACACGGTATACAGGAGGATGAGCCGTCCAATAAACATCCGTGAAAACATCATGACGTGACGTCACTGCACCGCGACTGTGACAAACATTTAAATAAAGATAATAAAACATTAAATAAAGAATTAAAACATTAAATAAAATAAAGATATTAAAACATTAAATAAAGAGAATGAAACAAAATAAATAGAATAAAACATTAAATAAAGATAATAAAACATTAAATAAAGAGAATAAAACATTAAATGAAGATAATATGAACATTAAATAAAGAAGAAGAAATAATGAAACATTAATAAAGATAATGAACATTAAATAAAACATTAAATAAAGATAATAGATGATGTTTCAGCCTTCGTGGCATCAACTTAAGATCTTAAAAATAAGAACTTGAAAATTTAAATATATACATATATATATAATAAATAAATATATTGTGTTTTATATGTATGAACAAATGTCTCAATAAAGTTATTGAATTTAAAAAAAAAAAAAAAATTAAAAAAAATCTACCCGGCATGCAATGCGCGGTGATCGCCGGAACCTATTTCCCGGTCACCGGGATTCTACCGGGACCGGCTCCTCTAGCTCCCGGCTCAACCTCCTCTAGCTCTGCTAGCTAAGGAGGTTGAATAAATCGGTCCACCGTACCGGTACCGTGAAAAACACCGGTAATCCGGCACACCGGTATACAGGAGGATGAGCCGTCCAGATAAACATCCGTAAAACATCATGACGTGACGTCACTGCACCGCGACTGTGACAAACGCGAAACATTAAATAAAGATAATAAAACATTAAATAAAGATAATGAAACTTTAAATAAAGAGAATAAAACATTAAATAAAGATATTAAAAATTAAATAAAAAATAAAATAAAATAAAAAATAAAACATTAAATAAAGAATAAAACATTAAATAAAGAGAATAAAACATTAAATAAAGATAATGTTATTAAATAAAGAAATAAAACATTAAATAAAGAGAATAAAACATTAAATAAAGATGAATAAAACATTAAATAAATAGAATGACCGCGACTAAAGAAATGAAACATTAAATAAAGTTAATAAAACATTAAATAAAGATAATGAAAAATTAAATAAAGATGATAAAACATTAAATAAAGATAATGAAAAATTAAATAAAGAATTAAAACATTAAACAAAGAGAATAAAACATTAAATAAAGATAAAACATGAAATGAAACATTAAATAAAGAGAATACATTAAATAAAGATAATATTAAATAAATATAAAACATTAAATAAAGATATAGATGATTTTACAGCCTTAAACAAATAAAGATGTAAAACATTAAGATCTTAAAAATAAGAACTTGAAAATTAAATAAAGAAAATAAACATTAAATAAAGATAATGTGTTTTATATGTATGAACAAATGTCTCAATAAAACATTGAATTTAAAAAATAAAACAAAAAAAAAAAATTAAAAATAAATAAATAAATAAAATGCAATGCGGTGATCGCCGAACCTATTTCCCGGTCACGGGATTCTACCGGGACGGCTCCTCTAGCTCCCAGGCGGCTCAACCTCCTCTAGCTATGCTAGCTAATAGAGGTTGAGCCCGCGTCCACCGTACCGGTACCGTGAAAAACACCGAATCCGGCACACCGGTATACAGGAGGATGAGCCGTCCAGTGAAACATCCGTGAAAACATCATGACGTTACGTCACTGAACCGCTACTGTGACAAACACGAAACATTAAATAAAGATAATGAAAAATTAAATAAAGATATTAAAACATTAAATAAAGATATTAAAACATTAAATAAAGAGAATGAAACTTAAATAAAGAGATATAAAACATTAAATAAAGAAAGTAAAACATTAAATAAAGAGAATAAAATATTGCATAAAGAGAATCAACATTAGATAAAATAATAAAACATTAAATAAAGAAAATAAAACATTAAATAAAGATAATAAAACATTAAATAAAGATAATAAAACATTAAATAAAGAGAATGTCATTAAATAAAGAAAATGAAACATTAAATAAAGAGAATAAAAAATTAAATAAAGATAATAAAACATTAAATAAAGATAATGAAACATTAAATAAAGATAAAAAACATAAATAAAGATAATGAAACATTAAATAAAGATGAATAAAACATTAAATAAAGATAATAAAACATTAAATAAATGCTAGCTATAGGAGGTAAAACATTAAATAAATAGAATGAAACATTAAATAAAGAGAAAAAAACATTAAATAAAGTTAATAAAACATTAAATAAAGATAATGAAACATTAAATAAAGATGATAAAACATTAAATAAAGATAATGAAAAATTAAATAAAGATATTAAAACATTAAACAAAGAGAATAAAACATTAAATGAAGATAATAAAAACCGGTAAATAAAGAGGATGAAACATTAAATAAAGATATTAAAACATTAAATAAAGAATGAAACATTAAATAAAAAATAAAACATTAAATAAAGATAATAGATGATATTTCAGCCTTAAATGGCATCAACTTAAGATCTTAAAAATAAGAACTTGAAAATGTAAATATATAATATATACATATATATATATAAATATATTAAATAAAGAAAATGTGTTTTATATGTATGAACAAATGTCTCAATAAAGTTATTGAATTAAAAAAAAAATAAAAATTAAAATTAAAAAATAAATAAATAAATAAAATAATACCCGATGCAATGCAGGTGATCGCCGGAACCTATTTCCCGGTCACCGATTCTACCGGGACGCCTCCTCTAGCTCCCAGACGGCTCAACCTCCTCTAGCTCTGCTAGCTATAGGAGGTTGAGCCGGTCCACCGGTACCGGTACCATGTGAAAAACACCGGTAATCCGGCACACCGGTATACAGGAGGATGAGCCGTCCAGTGAAACATCCGTGAAAACATCATGACGTTACGTCATTGAACCGCTACTGTGACAAACACGAAACATTAAATAAAGATAATGGATGATATTGC
>NW_026553873.1:0-1031 GCF_027596085.1 Anoplopoma fimbria | reverse complement strand
GGCGTGTTCAGGGTGGTATGGCCGTAAGCAAATATTGTGCCTACCAAAGGGCCTTTTAAAGATACTATATCACCACGCTTTGCTCTTTCGTCTATACAGGGAGCGCCTGCAGATTTCCAGACACACTCACAGCTTTTAAATGTCAAATCAGAATGTACAAAGTGGCTATAAGGATCACAAATGTAGTGCAGTAAAAAGATTAATATTTACTGTTGAAATGTAGAATACGTTAGCATAAAATTGAAAAGAAAATGATCGATGAGCTTAGGAATGATGAAAGCCATCATTTAACTGGATTTGTGTCATTTCTATACCGGCAAGTCATGATCTAGCTATATCCTTCCCACCCTGTCGGTGTCCACTGAAAAAGCAGCAGCGCCCTCTGCTTTTTGTAAAGAGGAGTGAAAAAGCTTACAGCACCTGGTATTCCCAGGCGGTCTCCCATCCAAGTACTGACCAGGCCCGACCCTGCTTAGCTTCCGAGATCAGACGAGATCGGGCGTGTTCAGGGTGGTATGGCCGTAAGCAAATATTGTGCCTACCAAAGGGCCTTTTAAAGATACTATATCACCACGCTTTGCTCTTTCGTCTATACAGGGAGCGCCTGCAGATTGCCAGACACACTCACAGCTTTTAAATGTCAAATCAGAATGTACAAAGTGGCTATAAGGATCACAAATGTAGTGCAGTAAAAAGATTAATATTTACTGTTGAAATGTAGAATACGTTAGCATAAAATTGAAAAGAAAATGATCGATGAGCTTAGGAATGATGAAAGCCATCATTTAACTGGATTTGTGTCATTTCTATACCGGCAAGTCATGATCTAGCTATTTCCTTCCCACCCTGTCGGTGTCCACTGAAAAAGCAGCAGCGCCCTCTGCTTTTTGTAAAGAGGAGTGAAAAAGCTTACAGCACCTGGTATTCCCAGGCGGTCTCCCATCCAAGTACTGACCAGGCCCGACCCTGCTTAGCTTCCGAGATCAGACGAGATCGGGCGTGTTCAGGGTGGTATGGCCGTAAGCAAATAT
>NW_026553872.1:7500-9806 GCF_027596085.1 Anoplopoma fimbria | reverse complement strand
AACCAATATTTTCTTGGGTTCGAACCATTCCCAAGGTCTTAATTTTAATTTTAATTTTTTAATTTTAATTTTTAATTTTAATTTTTTAATTTTTTAATTTTAATTTTAATTTTAATTTTAATTTTAATTTTAATTTTAATTTAATTTTAATTTTTAATTTTAATTTTTAATTTTAATTTTAATTTTTTTTAATTTTAATTTTTTAATTTTAATTTTAATTTTAATTTTAATTTTAATTTTAATTTTAATTTTAATTTTAATTTTAATTTTAATTTTAATTTTAATTTTAATTTTAATTTTAATTTTTTAATTTTAATTTTAATTTTAATTTTAATTTTTTTAATTTTTTTAATTTTAATTTTAATTTTAATTTTAATTTTAATTTTAATTTTAATTTTAATTTTAATTTTAATTTTAATTTTAATTTTAATTTTAATTTTAATTTTAATTTTAATTTTAATTTTAATTTTAATTTTAATTTTAATTTTAATTTTAATTTTAATTTTAATTTTAATTTTAATTTTAATTTTAATTTTAATTTTAATTTTTAATTTTTTTAATTTTAATTTTTTTAATTTTAATTTTAATTTTAATTTTAATTTTAATTTTAATTTTAATTTTAATTTTAATTTTAATTTTAATTTTAATTTTAATTTTAATTTTAATTTTAATTTTAATTTTAATTTTAATTTTAATTTTAATTTTAATTTTAATTTTAATTTTAATTTTAATTTTAATTTTAATTTTAATTTTAATTTTAATTTTAATTTTAATTTTAATTTTAATTTTAATTTTAATTTTAATTTTAATTTTTTTAATTTTAATTTTAATTTTAATTTTAATTTTAATTTTAATTTTAATTTTAATTTTAATTTTAATTTTAATTTTAATTTTAATTTTAATTTTAATTTTAATTTTAATTTTAATTTTAATTTTAATTTTAATTTTAATTTTAATTTTAATTTTAATTTTAATTTTAATTTTAATTTTAATTTTAATTTTAATTTTAATTTTAATTTTAATTTTTTTAATTTTAATTTTAATTTTAATTTTAATTTTAATTTTAATTTTAATTTTTTTAATTTTAATTTTAATTTTAATTTTAATTTTAATTTTAATTTTAATTTTAATTTTAATTTTAATTTTAATTTTAATTTTAATTTTAATTTTAATTTTAATTTTAATTTTAATTTTAATTTTAATTTTAATTTTAATTTTAATTTTAATTTTAATTTTAATTTTAATTTTAATTTTAATTTTAATTTTAATTTTAATTTTAATTTTAATTTTAATTTTAATTTTAATTTTAATTTTAATTTTAATTTTAATTTTAATTTTAATTTTTTAATTTTAATTTTAATTTTAATTTTAATTTTAATTTTAATTTTAATTTTAATTTTAATTTTAATTTTAATTTTAATTTTAATTTTAATTTTAATTTTAATTTTAATTTTAATTTTAATTTTAATTTTAATTTTAATTTTAATTTTAATTTTAATTTTAATTTTTTTAATTTTAATTTTAATTTTAATTTTTTAATTTTAATTTTAATTTTAATTTTAATTTTAATTTTAATTTTAATTTTAATTTTAATTTTAATTTTAATTTTAATTTTAATTTTTTTAATTTTAATTTTAATTTTAATTTTAATTTTAATTTTAATTTTAATTTTAATTTTAATTTTAATTTTAATTTTAATTTTAATTTTAATTTTAATTTTAATTTTAATTTTAATTTTAATTTTAATTTTAATTTTAATTTTAATTTTAATTTTAATTTTAATTTTAATTTTTTAATTTTAATTTTAATTTTAATTTTAATTTTAATTTTAATTTTAATTTTAATTTTAATTTTAATTTTAATTTTAATTTTAATTTTAATTTTAATTTTAATTTTAATTTTTTAATTTTAATTTTAATTTTAATTTTAATTTTAATTTTAATTTTAATTTTTTTTAATTTTAATTTTAATTTTAATTTTAATTTTAATTTTAATTTTAATTTTAATTTTAATTTTAATTTTAATTTTAATTTTAATTTTAATTTTAATTTTAATTTTAATTTTAATTTTAATTTTAATTTTAATTTTAATTTTAATTTTAATTTTAATTTTAATTTTAATTTTAATTTTAATTTTAATTTTAATTTTAATTTTAATTTTAATTTTAATTTTAATTTTAATTTTAATTTTAATTTTAATTTTAATTTTAATTTTAATTTTAATTTTTTTAATTTTAATTTTAATTTTAATTTTAATTTTAATTTTAATTTTAATTTTAATTTTAATTTTAATTTTAATTTTAATTT
>NW_026553872.1:0-2500 GCF_027596085.1 Anoplopoma fimbria | reverse complement strand
TACTATAGATGTAAACCCTAAAAAAAGTTTGTAGGATTTTAAAAAAATGTTATTCAAAAAGAATATTAATCCTTTTTCATTTAATTTGCCCGTTTTTAACCCTATTCCTTAAGTTTAACCCTAAGTCGGTACCATTAATCGGGCTTGGCCTAATTAGTAATTTTAGACCCTAACCCTAATACACATTCGGAAGAGGGTAATTTTCAAAAAGGATCAAGAATTCCCTTTTCATCCTTATTTTAATTTTAACCCAACCTAACCCCAACCCTAACCCTAACCCCTAACCCTAACAGAGTAACCCTTTAACCCTAACCCTAACCCTAAACCCTTAATTTAACCCTAACCCTAAATAACAGACAATTTTAATTTTACCCTAACCCCTTAACCCCTTTTAACTTAACCCTAACCCTTTTTAACAATAACCCTTTTAATTTTAATTTTTAAATCTGTTTTTCATTTTAATTTTAACCCTAACCCTAAATTTTAACCCTTTTAAACCCCTAACCCCTTAACAACCCCTAAAAACAACTTTAATTTTAACCACCTTCAAAAAATTACATTTTAACCTTAATTTTTTAATTTTAAAACCCTAACCCTTTAAACCCTAACCCTAACCCTAACCCTAACCCCTTAAAATGTAACAAAGACCCTAACCTTTAACCCTAACCCCAAATAGAACCCTAACCCTAATAACAGACAGTGTGAACCTTTAACTTTTAACAGAGGAACCCTAACCCTACAATAACAACAGAGTAACCTCTTCACAATAAAAGACAGAGTGAACCTTTCACAATAACAACAGGGTGAGACCTTCAAATACAAACACTAGACAGAGTAGACCTAATCTTTAAATCAGACAGAGTGAACCTCTAAACCTAACCCTAACCCTAAGTGAACCCTTCCTAACCCCAGACCCTAACCCCAACCCCTAACCCCAAATAACAGACAGAGTAACCACCTCACTTACAAAAAGTTATTCAGACAGGAGTAACCTCTAACCCAATAACAGACAGGGTAGACCCTCTTAACCCTAACCCCCCTAACCCTAACCCTAGACCCTAACCCCTAACCCCTTCCCCAACCCTAACCCAACCCCCTAACCTCTTCACCCCAACCCTAACCCAACCCTAACCCTAACCCTAACCCTAACCCTAACAGACCCTAACCCCCCTAACCTAACCCTAATAAAAAAACAGAGTGAGACCTCTTCACAATAAGTTTTCAGACAGGGTAAACCCTTCACAATAAATAACAGACAGAGTGAGACCCTCTTCAAGAATATGTAACCCCAGAGTAACCGTCTTCACAATAACAGACAAGTGAGACCTCTTCACAATAACAGACAGAGTGAGACCTCTTCACAATAACAGACAGAGTGAGACCTCTTCACAATACAATAACAGACAGAGTGAGACCTCTTCACAATAACAGACAGAGTGAGACCTCTTCACAATACAATAACAGACAGAGTGAGACCTCTTCACAATAACAGACAGAGTGAGACCTCTTCACAATAAAATAGCAGACAGAGTGAGACCTCTTCACAATAACAGACAGAGTGAGACCTCTTCACAATAACAGACAGGGTGAGACCTCTTCACAATAACAGACAGAGTGAGACCTCTTTGTTACACACTGAATGATGATCATTTCCATTCAGTCGCCAGATGAGTTTTTAATTCTGTGAATACAAACAGAAAGACAGTCTCGGGTGAATATCTTCCACTGCTGCTATCCTGTGTGATCCTACATCAGTGAAACCATCTAATACAACTGTAATTAGGTTAAACAAAATATAAATACACAACCTAAAATGTACAGCTTAACATAACTAATAAAGCACTGCTTATCACCAGCACAGGACAACACATGTATCTGTGTACAGGGTTAGGGTTAGGGTTAACATAACTAATAAAGCACATGTATCTTGTACAGGGTTAGGGTTACAGGACAACACATGTATCTGTGTACAGGGTTAGGTTAGGGTTAGGTTAGGGTTAGGTTACACATGTATCTGTGTACAGGGTTAGGTTAGGGTTAGGTTACACATGTATCTGTGTACAGGGTTAGGTTAGGGTTAGGTTACATGTATCTGTGTACAGGGTTAGGGTTAGGGGGTTAGGTTACACATGTATCTGTGTACAGGGTTAGGTTAGGTTACACATGTATCTGTGTACAGCCTGCATGAACAATGCAGTTATAGGCTAGGTTAGTGACGTCACGCTGGCGCCAAACAGCCAGCGGGCTCGACCTTTCTTAGTTTAGCTACTGATGCTAGCTTCAGTTAGCTGCCTTATATGTCAACAATAAACACTTCATAAACATGAAAACATGTGAACTTAACATAATGTATATGACGCTTGTGTACTTCACCTGTGAATACAAACAGAAAGACAGTCTCGGGTGAATATCTTCCACTGCCGCTATCCTGACTGTCCTTTCTCTGGCTTCACTAACTTGCTTCTCTTAAGAATTACAGCGTCACCACCATACAGAAGCC
>NW_026553871.1:0-3544 GCF_027596085.1 Anoplopoma fimbria | reverse complement strand
CTCTGATTCTTGAGAGTCGGGACAAAACATGATATATCGGCGGGCCGATATTATCGGCCGATATTAGGCATTTATCAAACTATTCGGTATCGGCAAAATAATGGCCGATAAATGAATATAAAAAAAAAAAATAAAAAAAGTATTGGCGTTGCATAGTTTGTCCACCAGGGGGCGCTCTAACGTCCCAAACCCGCTGATTCAGGCAGAGTGAATGACGGAGATCGACGGAGATCATCGGTGTTGTGTTGTTCATGTGTGCAAGTGCGTTCATGGTAAGTTGGCAACTGTCACGAGACATACATTGCTTGAATAACAATTAAAATAACATCCCCATCAATTCTCTAAAGTCGATAAGCATGACTTAATTCATGACTACCATGTCCAGTTTTGCTGTTGTTACGTGTTAGATGAGAGTGAAATGGATTTAGCCAACATTAATTGTTACAGTATAGTTGACTGACTGTCGGTTTAACTCTTGACAATGTGACTGAAGATGTATTTCTTTAATAGCATTACAGCAATGAGACGTATCATCTCTCCCCGGCCCGTTATTTGGAAAACTGTTTTTTTTTAAACGTCTTTCTTGCGCGGTCGCGCGCGCGCACATGCGCGGTCGCGCGCGCGCTTTACCACACACACGTAACGCTGCTCTATTCCTCTTATAACATGTATTAGTCCAAATTAATTCGTCAAAAAGGAGACTAAATTTAGCAAACTAAACAGTGAGTAAACCTACTTTATGTAAAATGCTGCTTCAGACTCTTTTGCTCTGTGAAAATACTTACTGTGTCCAAGTATGCATTTTCACAGATGCACAGATGTGAAAATGTATGTACATTTAAAATAATTTCTAGATCTTGACAAGTTGTTTTAATTATTATTAACTGTAAGAGAAAGTTACCCTGATATTATTGTTCAGTTCCAAGTAATATCATGACTTTTACAAATAACCAATGTTAGTGTCTGTAATTATTTTTTTTTTATTTTTTATATCGGCCGATATATCGGCATATCGGCTTTTTAAATCACAAAATATTCGTATCGGTATCGGCCTTAAACCCTTTTCATCTCCCTGCCTGTGGTGAATGCAACACTACCACACATGCTCTGGTACGTTTTACATTTTTTGATATTTTAGACAATCAATGTCAATATTCCTTTGGTCACAGCTGGACCATGTCAATACCATCTTTCTGTTAAGATACTTTTTTTAAACCATAGAGGATTGAATTTAAGCATTTTAGTGTGGTTATTGGGACACTTAGCAACTGAGGAAAAACTAGCTAGCTGCCGTGTACAATACACGTTTTGGCGGGAAAATACATGCCCTTACGTCAACTCCGTCAGACGTCAAATCCGTCAGGTTTTATGTCTGACGGAGTTGACCTATAAGCTGACAGAGTTGACAAATCCCCCAAAACCTCTTAATGTGCTAATATAATATCATTTTTGAATATAGTAAAGGGTTAAAATGTTATTTCAGGGTTTTATTTACACATAAATGTACATACATAGCATAGCATGCATTACATTATTTAACCATACGCATCTGACTTGTAGAGAATGGGCAGGCAGTGGTCTACTTATTATTGTATAACGTGTAACTTTCCCAGCACATATATCTCTGTCTCTACATATATATGTAGAGACAGAGATAGAGAGAGAGAGATGAGAAGCCAGTGTGTAGATTTTCATAATATCTGGTTATGAAAACTACATCCCGCACCTTGAGGATTTTACATCCATCCATCCATCAATCAATCATGTCAAGTAAATAGAAATCTGATTCTATAGTCTTATTTAAGTAAAATTGTTATTATTTAAATTTGTATTGTAGGAAAGCATGGCTAGACAGAAATTGTCAGTTGAGGAGCAAAGGAGAAGAAATAGAGAGTACCAACGAAAGAGAAGGGAAAAATTGAACAGTGACCAAGAGAGCAAACATGCTATGCAAGAGAAGGAAAGACAAAGGTGGAAGAAGAGAGTTACAGACAAAAAGTAATACAAATAGACGACATGGGAGACAGGGCAAAGAGGAATTGGAGAAAGTATTGGAGAGAGGCACAGAAAAGGTCCAGACAGAAAAGATCCAATGAAGATGCAGTGCTGGAGGCTCACACCCCTCCAGATAGTCCGCAAGATCAGAATATTCAAGAATACAATGCCAGACACAGCAGACAGTCTCTCAGACAGGAAAGGAGAGAAGTAAAACGAGAAAAAGGCATTCAAGAGAAATAAAAACTTTGAAAGAGAAGCTTAAGAAGGTAACAAAGCAACGAAACAAACTGAGAAAAAGAATATGTCGAGGAAGAAAGGCTACAATTAAAACACCACTTGACTCCCCAGGAACAGAAACAAAGAAGATGCTATCAGGAAGCAAAATTAGGAATCCAAAAATCAAGAAAGCCCTTCTATTCCACAACATCCTAAGAAGAGAGCTGAAGAAAAACAAACAAACTCCTGGGCCACGGCGTCAGGAACCAGCACTAAGTGTGTCATCAGGCAAGATTCTAAAAAAGTATCGTCTCCTTCACCAAATCCACCAGTTTGGGATAACCTACAAGTTAATGAGAGGAAAGAAACAGACAAAGAAAAAGCCAACATTCCTAAAGGGTATAACAGAGACTGTTAAGGATTTCTTCCTGAACTCTGCACATGTGACCACTGATAAGACTGACACCATCACTAGGAATAAGATGAAGCAGCAGAGAATGATCCTGACAGACTCCATGATCAACCTCCACACTGATTTCCTCATTAGGAACCCCACTGTGAAGCTGAGCTATTCTTCTTTCTGTACTCTGAAGCCATTCTATATTACAGCACCAAAAGCATCTGATCGAAAGACATGTCTGTGTCAAAAGCATGAAAATGCATACTTAATGCTCGAGGTCCTTAGAATGTCTGGTGTTGTGAAGTCAAACAAACTGGATGACAGTTTTCAATTAGTTTGTTGCTCTCCAGCAAGTGAGGCCTGCCTTCTTCGCACCTGCTCACGATGTCTAAACAAAGGTACAGTTACAACCCAAGAGCAAGACAAAATCCATGTTCAGTGGAAGCAGTGGGAGAGAGTTCAAGAAGACACAGTCAATGGAATCCACATCAACACTAAACTCGTCCAACACAGTGGCAGTCTTTCAGAGCTCATCAAACTCTATGAGCAAATACTCAGAAATGAAACCACAACACATGTGTGATGTGTGTTTAGTGCAAAACCAGTCAAAAGCATACAGAAACACAATTGAGACTTGTGAAGAAAGTACAGCAATTGTTCACGTTGACTTTTCAGAATCCTGGAGATGCAAGTATCAATCTGAAGTACAGGCCTGCCATTTTGGACAAAATCTGCCACAGATAACGCTACATACCGGAATGTATTAGGGCTGCACAATATATCAAATTTTTATCGCGATGACGATATTGGCTTCCCACGGTGACATGTTGTGTTCTCGCGATATTTTTTTTTTAAATAATGCTTCCACAAAAAAAGGAAAACGAAAAAAGAAACGAGCCCCGCCCATGCAGTATACGCTCTACCTCCGCT
>NW_026553870.1:0-3203 GCF_027596085.1 Anoplopoma fimbria | reverse complement strand
TGGATGGATGGACATTAATACATTATTTTCGATAGTTTTGATGAAATTAAAGTCTAAATTAGAGGCAGAAAAGGACACCCTAAAATATAACTTAATGAGTCACAAATAAACATTACAAACTTGGCAAAAAAAGAGCTATTGGCACTGAGGTAAGAGGAGAGGCAGAGACAAGGTGTGATCCAGATTTCTGCAGTAGCCCTCAGTGTAAGAGAATTCACTTCATTTCAATTGGAGCTGGGAGTGATAAACAATCTGAATAATGTTCCTGAAGTGGTCTAATCTCTTTAGGACAGAGAAAGCTGGAGGATGGAGGGCAAGACGGGTGAAGAGGATTGTTAATTTTATTAAAATGGTGGCTTGAGGAGTGGAGGAGTCTGGAGATTCAGCCCGACGGAAAAAAACTCTCCTCCTCCTTTATCCTGTTACATATTACACTGTCTCCCAATGCTCAGCCTGAAGCTTAAACTCAATTATTCCTCCTACGGTTAGACAAATAGCCACGTCAGCTGGGGAGAGTGTTCACACTGTCCCTGAGTGTATTTGTGCCTGCAATGCATTGATATGTGGGCCAATATTAGCCTTTTATTAAATCTGGTCCAGTGAGTCAGTCATCCACCTTCGACATTATGGATATTATGCAGTTTGTTTGGTTACTTATTTAATGAAAAACAATCAGCAAGGCAGTGACTAACCAGGTCGCTCTCTTCTGAACTGATTTAATAAATTATTTGGGTAGAATAACAAATGACTCAAATATGTTTGGAAAGAAGTTCAAGAGAGTCTGAGTAAGAATAAGATCTATAGGGTGATGGACCTGTGGATTGGTGCAGTGTTGACTGATACCAGCGTTTTAACAAACTGGGGGGAACAGGTGAGGAGGTCAGAAAGTAGAATGTAAAGTAGATCTGCTGTTCATTTGCGTAAAATAAGTTGTGGTTTGAGCATCTAAATGGATGCCTCGCGAAGCCTCCTTTGGTGATTTTGTCCTGACCCCAAGAAAGAACTCTGGGAACCACTGCGCCATTGAAACGCATGTCCAACTGGGACCCTGGGATAGACCTGGAACACGCTTGTCAGGGTCCTAGTCTACCCTTTCCCTTATTATGCTCTCCCTTTGAGTTTGTTTGTTCCTGTTTGTGCTTTCTGAGCTCAACGTGGTTTCCTTGGTCGGCTGCTACCACCAAGCCTACACATCTGCCGCTCTAGCCATCTACACTCTCTCCTGCATAAAAGCCTGGTTCATGCTCCCACTCATTACCAGACAGTCCTTTTACCTCTAGTGGTATTGTGCTCAGGCAAACCTGACTACCTTTGTGAAGAATCCTGTTTTTTTCCTTTTGCTCTGTTTTTGACTGTTTTTCTTAGTGTCCAAATCTCTGGATCCCAGTCTCCTGTTTATCCTCCATTTGATCCAGCCATCTTACTCACTGGAAATTCTTGTTTTCCTCAGTCCCTCTGCTACCAAGAATTGTGTCAGCCTCACCCCAGCAACACTTGCGGTATTAAGAAATTCCTGGAATCTAAGCCCTGAACCTACCTGAACTCTTATCGGATAAGATTAATTCAATTCAATTCAATTCAGTTTATTTTGTATAGCCCAGAATCACAAATTACAAATTTGCCTCAGAGGGCTTTACAATCTGTGCAAATGCAACATCCTCTGTCCTTCCCTCACATCGGCACAGGAAAAACTCCCCTAAAAAACCCCTTTAACAGGGAGAAAAAAGGAAGAAACCTATGGGAGAACGACAGAGGAGGGATCCTTCTCCCAGGATGGACAGAATGCAATAGATGTCATGTGTACAGAATGAACAGCATAACAGAGATACAACACATTCAATGTATATGACATAAATGATTCATATAAGAAGACTACTTATAATAACAGCAGCAATTATTACAGTAGAATTATAGTTATGAAAATAGGGATAGTAATGTGATTAATAATAATAATCGAAGTAGCAGTGGGTGTCAGTCGGCTCACAGCAGGAGGCACGACTACGGTCCAGGTACCACAACGATTCATGGAAACCTGCAGAACGAGAAAGCAAAAGGGCTTCAGGGTGGAAGTAAAGCTAAAATGCTTAATGGTACAGGTAATAGTAATGTGACTAGTAATAATAATGGTGGTAGCAGTCGGTGTCAGCAGGGCCGTAGCAGGATGCACGACCACGGTCCAGGTACAGCCACGATTTATAGAAGCCTGCGAAGCGAGAAAGCACAAAGACTCCAGGGTACAAGCAAGTCAATAAGCGTAATAGTACAGGCAATAATAATAGTAATGTGACTAATAATGATAGTGGTAGTAGTAGTGGGTGTCAGCAGGGCCTCAGTAGGTGGCACGATGACAGTCCAAATATAACCCCGATTCCTGGGAACCTGCGAGGCGAGAAAGCACAAGAACTCCGGGGAAGAAGCAAAATCAGTAATGTGCATAAATAGGGGATTAATACATAAAGATGGAGGGAGAGAAGAGGAGGGAGGAGCTCAGCGTATCCTAGGTAGTCCCCGGCTGTCTAGGCATATAGCAGCATATCTAGGGGCTGGACCAAGGCGAACCTGAACCAGCCCTAACTATAAGCGCTATCAAAAAGGAAGGTCTTAAGCCTGCTCTTGAAAGTGGTGAGTGTGTCTGCCCCCAGACTGAAACTGGAACCTGGTTCCACAGAAGAGGAGCCTGATAACTGAAGGCTCTGGCTCCCATCCTACTTTTATATACTCTAGGAACCACAAGTAACCCTGCATTGATTGAGCGCAGCTCTCTAGTTGGGTAATATGGAACTATAAGTTCATTAAGATAAGACGGTGCCTGGCCAGTTAGAGCTTTGTAGGTAAGTAAAAGAATTTTAAATTCTATTCTTGATTTAACAGGGAGCCAGTGCAGAGAAGTTAATACTGGAGTAATATGAATCTTTTCTTAGTTTTTGTTAGAACACGTGCTGCAGCATTCTGGATCAACTGTAAAGATCTAAGAGACCTATTAGAACAGCCTGATAATAAGGAGTTACAGTAATCTAGTCTAGAGGTAACAAAATGAACTAGTTTTTCTGCATCGCTTTGAGACAGGATTTGCCTGATTTTCGCAATGTTACGTAAATGAAAAAAGGCTGTCCTTGAGATCTGTTTTATATAAGAGTTAAAAGACAGATCCTGGTCAAAGATAACTCCAAGGTTCTTAACAGTAGTGCTGGATGCTAGAGCAA
>NW_026553869.1:0-1810 GCF_027596085.1 Anoplopoma fimbria | reverse complement strand
CAATTCAATTCAGTTTATTTTGTATAGCCCCGAATCACAAATTACAAATTTGCCTCAGAGGGCTTTACAATCTGTACACATGCGACATCCTCTGTCCTTGGCCCTCACATCGGCACAGGAAAAACTCCCCTAAAAAACCCTTTAACAGGGAGAAAAAAGGAAGAAACCTATGGGAGAGCGACAGAGGAGGGATCCTTCTCCCAGGATGGACAGAATGCAATAGATGTCATGTGTACAGAATGAACAGCATAACAGAGATACAACACATTCAATGTATATGACATAAATGATTCATATAATAAGACTACTTATAATAACAGCAGCAATTATTACAGTAGAATTATAGTTATGAAAATAGGGATAGTAATGTGATTAATAATAATAATCGAAGTAGCAGTGGGTGTCAGTCGGCTCACAGCAGGAGGCACGACTACGGTCCAGGTACCACAACGATTCATGGAAACCTGCAGAGCGAGAAAGCAAAAGGGCTTCAGGGTGGAAGTAAAGCTAAAATGCTTAATGGTACAGGTAATAGTAATAGTAATGTGACTAGTAATAATAATGGTGGTAGCAGTCGGTGTCAGCAGGGCCGTAGCAGGATGCACGACCACGGTCCAGGTACAGCCACGATTTATAGAAGCCTGCGAAGCGAGAAAGCACAAAGACTCCAGGGTACAAGCAAGTCAATAAGCGTAATAGTACAGGCAATAATAATAGTAATGTGACTAATAATGATAGTGGTAGTAGTAGTGGGTGTCAGCAGGGCCTCAGTAGGTGGCACGATGACAGTCCAAATATAACCCCGATTCCTGGGAACCTGCGAGGCGAGAAAGCACAAGAACTCCGGGGAAGAAGCAAAATCAGTAATGTGCATAAATAGGGGATTAATACATAAAGATGGAGGGAGAGAAGAGGAGAGAGGAGCTCAGCGTATCCTAGGTAGTCCCCGGCTGTCTAGGCATATAGCAGCATATCTAGGGGCTGGACCAAGGCGAACCTGAACCAGCCCTAACTATAAGCGCTATCAAAAAGGAAGGTCTTAAGCCTGCTCTTGAAAGTGGTGAGTGTGTCTGCCCCCAGACTGAAACTGGAACCTGGTTCCACAGAAGAGGAGCCTGATAACTGAAGGCTCTGGCTCCCATCCTACTTTTATATACTCTAGGAACCACAAGTAACCCTGCATTGATTGAGCGCAGCTCTCTAGTTGGGTAATATGGAACTATAAGTTCATTAAGATAAGACGGTGCCTGGCCAGTTAGAGCTTTGTAGGTAAGTAAAATAATTTTAAATTCTATTCTTGATTTAACAGGGAGCCAGTGCAGAGAAGTTAATACTGGAGTAATATGAATCTTTTCTTAGTTTTTGTTAGAACACGTGCTGCAGCATTCTGGATCAACTGTAAAGATCTAAGAGACCTATTAGAACAGCCTGATAATAAGGAGTTACAGTAATCTAGTCTAGAGGTAACAAATGCATGAACTAGTTTTTCTGCATCGCTTTGAGACAGGATTTGCCTGATTTTCGCAATGTTACGTAAATGAAAAAAGGCTGTCCTTGAGATCTGTTTTATATAAGAGTTAAAAGACAGATCCTGGTCAAAGATAACTCCAAGGTTCTTAACAGTAGTGCTGGATGCTAGAGCAATGCCATCTAGAGAAACTATATCGTTTGATAATTGATTTCGAAGGTGATCTGGGCCTAGTAGGATAACTTCTGTTTTTTCAGAGTTTAACATTAAAAAGTTACAGGTCATCCAGGTTTTTATGTCCGTAAGACATGCTTGAAGTTTAGAGAACTGGTTAGTTTCGTC
>NW_026553868.1:0-1883 GCF_027596085.1 Anoplopoma fimbria | reverse complement strand
ATATTATGACTTTTCATGACATACAATACTATGACTTTTTTCAACATACTATACTATGACTTTTTTATGACTTTTTTCGACATACTATACTATGACTTTTTTATGACTTTTTTCAACATACTATACTATGACTTTTTACGACATACTATACTATGAATTTTTTATGACTTTTTTTCAACATACTATACTATACGTTTTTATGACTTTTTTCGTCATACTATACTATGACTTTTTTTATGACCTTTTACGACATACTATACTATGACTTTTTTCGACAAACTATACGATGACCTTTTTGACGTTTTTCAACATACTATACTATGACTTTATTCAACATACTATACTATGACTTTTTTATGGTTTTTTTCGACATATTATACTATGACTTTTTTATGACTTTTTTCGACATACTATAGTATGACTTTTGTTATGACTTTTTACGACATACTATATTATGACTTTTTACGACATACTATACTATGACTTTATTCAACATACTATACTATGACCTTTTTATGACTTTTTTCAACATACTATACTTAGGCTTTCTTCAACATAATATACTATGACTTTATTCAACATACTATGCTATGACTTTTTTAAGGCTTTTTTCGACATACTATACTATGATCTTATTATGAATTTTTTCAACATACTATACTATGACTTTATTCAACATACTATACTATGACTTTTTTATGACTTTATTCAACATACTATACTATGACTTTTTATGACTTTTTTTCAACATACTATACTATGACTTTTTTCGACATACTATACTATGACTTTTTTCGACATACTATACTATGACTTTTTTATGACTTTTTTCGACATACTATACTATGACTTTTTTCGACATACTATACTATGAATTTTTTATGACTTTTTTCAACATACTATACTATGACTTTTTTATGACTTTTTTCGACATACTATAGTATGACTTTTGTTATGACTTTTTACGACATACTATACTATGACTTTTTTCAACATACTATACTATGACCTTTTTATGACTTTTTTTCAACATACTATACTTAGGCTTTCTTCAACATAATATACTATGACTTTATTCAACATACTATGCTATGACTTTTTTAAGGCTTTTTTCGACATACTATACTATGATCTTATTATGAATTTTTTCGACATACTATACTATGACTTTATTCAACATACTATACTATGACTTTTTTATGACTTTTTTCGACATACTATACTATGACTTTTTTATGACTTTTTTCGACATACTATAGTATGACTTTTGTTATGACATTTTACGACATACTATACTATGACTTTTTTCGACATACTATACGATGACCTTTTTGACTTTTTTCAACATACTATACTATGACTTTATTCAACATACTATACTATGACTTTTTTATGGTTTTTTTCGACATACTATACTATGACCTTTTTATGACTTTTTTTCAACATACTATACTTAGGCTTTCTTCAACATAATATACTATGACTTTATTCAACATACTATACTATGACTTTTTTATGACTTTTTTCGACATACTATACGATGATCTTATTATGACTTTTTTCGACATACTATACGATGACCTTTTTATGAGTTTTTTCAACACACTATACTTAGGCTTTCTTCAACATAATATATTATCACTTTTATTCAACATACTATACTATGACTTTTTTATGACTTTAGTAAAAAGGGTGGCTGTGGCACACCAGGTGGAGCGCTCATCCCGTAACCACGAGGTTGGTGGTTCGAATCCCTCTTCAGTCAACATGCAGAGGTGTCCTTGAGCGAGACACCTAACCCCCAGTTGCTCCCCAGGCATCCCACTGCTCCTCTGTGATGGGTTGAATGCAGATAACTGTAATTTCTTATTGTTGGACTATGA
>NW_026553867.1:0-1693 GCF_027596085.1 Anoplopoma fimbria | reverse complement strand
CCCTTATCCTAACCCTAACCCTAACTCCCAAACCCTAACCCTAACCCCAACCCTAACCCTAACCCTAACCCCAACCCTAACCCTAACCCCGTCCCTAACCCTAACCCTAACCCCCAGGGACCTTCAGAACAGGGTGTATATTCAAGAAAGGCGCCTCAAGAATCTGTGGTTTTCATCCCTTATCCTATCCTAACCCTAACCCTAACCCTAGCGAGTCAATGGCAGCTACATCAAAGGAAGGACCTAGAGACTCGCGGATGGTACCAATCGATCCGCGGTGGAGTCATTAGTGGGAGTAGAGACCACTTACAAGACGGTAGGACCTTCATGAAAAAGTTATTCACGAAAACCAATATTTTCTTGGGGTTTCGAACCATTCCCAAGGTCCCAGAGTCGGGGTTGGTACCATTCGGATCGACTTGGCCGACTAGTGGACACGGAGACCACTTCCAAGTCTCTACCACCTTCAGAAAAAGTTATTCAAGTGAATATGTAATCCTCTCATGTAATCGGGTTTTCATCCCTATTCCTAACCCTAACCCTAACCCAAACCTCTAACCCTAACCCTAACCCTAACCTCAAACCCAACCCTAACCCTAACCCTAACCCTAAACCCTAACCCTAACCCTAACCCTAACTCCCTAACTCCTAACCCCTAACCCTAAACCCTAACCCTAACCCTAACCCTAACCCTAACCCCAACCCTAACCCTAACCCTAACCCTAACCCCTAACCCTAACCCTAATTTTTAATTAACCCTAACCCTAACCCTTTTTTTAGATTTTACCCTAAAAAAAAGTTTGTAGGATCTTCAAAAAATGTTATTCAAAAAGGCCTAATCCTTTTTCACCCTTTCACCCCTAACCCGAAGTCCAAAGACTCGGGGTCGGTACCATAACCCTAACCCTAATTAGTAATTTTAGACCGTTTCCAAGGCTCTACCACAACCCGGAAGAGGGTAATTTTCAAAAAGGATCAAGAATCCTTTGACTTAACCCTAACCCCTAACTCCTAACTTTTAACCCTAACCCTAACCCTAATTAACCCCTAACACCTAACCCTAACCCCTAACCCTAACCCTAACCCTAACCCTAACCCTAACCCTAACCCTAACCCTAACCCTAACCCTAACCCCTAACCCTAACCCCTAACCCTAACCCTAACCCTAATTTTAATTTTAATTTTAACCCTAACCCCCCTTAATTTAACCCCCCTAACCCTAACCCTTAACCCTAATTTTAAATTTTAATTTTAATTTTAATTTTAATTTTAATTTTTTTAATTTTTTTAAATTTTTAATTTAACTAATTTTAATTTTAATTTTAATTTTTTTTAATTTTAATTTTAATTTTAATTTTAATTTAATTTTAATTTTAATTTTAATTTTAATTTTAATTTTAATTTTAATTTAAAATTTTAATTTTTAATTTAATTTTAATTTTAATTTTAATTTAATTTTTAATTTTAATTTTAATTTTAATTTTAATTTTAATTTTTAATTTTTTAATTTTTTAATTTAATTTTAATTTTAATTTTTTTAATTTTAATTTTTTAATTTTAATTTAATTTTAAATTTAATTTAATTTTAATTTTAATTTCTTTAATTTTAATTTTAATTTTAATTTTAATTTTAATTTTAATTTTAATTTTAATTTTAATTTTTAATTTTAATTTTAATTTTAATTTTAATTTT
>NW_026553866.1:0-4563 GCF_027596085.1 Anoplopoma fimbria | reverse complement strand
AGGTAAACTGTGTATTAATGAACATTATCGAGTTTCGAGACTATATCCTGCAGAAATGTGTTTTAGGAGGCTGAACATTATCGAGACTATATCCTGCAGAAATGTGTTTTAGGAGGCTTAAAGTGATAAATAGCAGCTTTTGGCAGTTATGTAGCGTTAACTACAGGTAAACTGTGTATTAATGAACATTATCGAGTTATATCCTGCAGAAATGTGTTTTAGGAGGCTTAAAGATGAACATTATCGAGTTATATCCTGCAGAAATGTGTTTTAGGAGGCTTAAAGTGATAAATACCAGCTTTTGACAGTAATGTCGCGTAAACTGTGTATTAATGAACATTATCGAGTTTCGAGACTATATCCTGCAGAAATGTGTTTTAGGAGGCTTAAAGTGATAAATAGCAGCTTTTGGCAGTTATGTAGCGTTAACTACAGGTAAACTGTGTATTATTGAACATTACCCAAATTTCAGTAAAAACTGTGTATTAATGAACATTATCGAGTTATATCCTGCAGAAATGTGTTTTAGGAGGCTTAAAGTGATAAATACCAGCTTTTGACAGTAATGTCGCGTAAACTGTGTATTAATGAACATTATCGAGTTTCGAGACTATATCCTGCAGAAATGTGTTTTAGGAGGCTTAAAGTGATAAATAGCAGCTTTTGGCAGTTATGTAGCGTTAACTACAGGTAAACTGTGTATTATTGAACATTACCCAAATTTCAGTAAAAACTGTGTATTAATGAACATTATCGAGTTTCGAGACTATATCCTGCAGAAATGTGTTTTAGGAGGCTTAAAGTGATAAATAGCAGCTTTTGGCAGTTATGTAGCGTTAACTACAGGTAAACTGTGTATTAATGAACATTATCGAGTTATATCCTGCAGAAATGTGTTTTAGGAGGCTTAAAGTGATAAATAGCAGCTTTTGGCAGTTATGTAGCGTTAACTACAGGTAAACTGTGTATTATTGAACATTACCCAAATTTCAGTAAAAACTGTGTATTAATGAACATTATCGAGTTTCGAGACTATATCCTGCAGAAATGTGTTTTAGGAGGCTTAAAGTGATAAATAGCAGCTTTTGGCAGTAATGTCGCGTAAACTACAGGTAAACTGTGTATTAATGAACATTATCGAGTTTCGAGACTATATCCTGCAGAAATGTGTTTTAGGAGGCTTAAAGTGATAAATAGCAGCTTTTGGCAGTAATGTCGCGTAAACTACAGGTAAACTGTG
Organism: Anoplopoma fimbria; assembly: GCF_027596085.1. NCBI lineage: Eukaryota > Metazoa > Chordata > Actinopteri > Perciformes > Anoplopomatidae > Anoplopoma > Anoplopoma fimbria. Next base: position 3,323 of record NW_026553866.1, on the reverse strand, counting down.
TATTAATGAACATTATCGAGTTTCGAGACTATATCCTGCAGAAATGTGTTTTAGGAGGCTTAAAGTGATAAATAGCAGCTTTTGGCAGTAATGTCGCGTAAACTGCAGGTAAACTGTGTATTAATGAACATTATCGAGTTTCGAGACTATATCCTGCAGAAATGTGTTTTCGGAGCCTTAAAGTGATAAATACCAGCTTTTGGCAGTTATGTAGCGTTAACTACAGGTAAACTGTGTATTAATGAACATTATCGAGTTTCGAGACTATATCCTGCAGAAATGTGTTTTAGGAGGCTTAAAGTGATAAATAGCAGCTTTTGGCAGTTATGTAGCGTTAACTACAGGTAAACTGTATTAATGAACATTATCGAGTTTCGAGACTATATCCTGCAGAAATGTGTTTTAGGAGGCTTAAAGTGATAAATAGCAGCTTTTGGCAGTTATGTAAACTGCGTTAAATGAACATTATCGAGGTAATCCTGCACTGTGTTTTATTGAACATGACCCAAATTTCAGTAAAAAAACTGTGTATTAATGAACATTATCGAGTTTCGAGACTATATCCTGCAGAAATGTGTTTTAGGAGGCTTAAAGTGATAAATAGCAGCTTTTGGCAGGAATGTCGCGTAAACTGGAGGTAAACTATGTTTTAATGAACATTATCGAGTTTCGAGACTATATCCTGCAGAAATGTGTTTTAGGAGGCTTAAAGTGATAAATAGCAGCTTTTGGCAGTTATGTAGCGTTAACTACAGGTAAACTGTGTATTAATGAACATTATCGAGTTTCGAGACTATATCCTTTGTTTTGGGCTTAAAGTGCCAGAACGCCGACGGGACAGGAGTCGGCCGAGGCGCCGACGGGTCAGGAGTCGGCCGGGCGCGCCGGACGGGTCAGGAGTCGGCCGGGCGCCGACGGAACAGGAGTCGGCCGGAGCGCCGACGGGTCAGGAGTCGGCCGGAGCGCCGACGGAACAGGAGTCGGCCGGGCGCCGACGGGACAGGAGTCGGCCGGGACGCCGACGGGACAGGAGTCGGCCGGGACGCCGACTGGACAGGAGTCGGCCGGGGCGCCGACCGGTCCGGAGTCGGCAGGGGCGCCGATGGGTCAGGAGTCGGCAGGGACGCCGACTGGACAGGAGTCGGCCGGAACGCCGACGGGTCTGGAGTCGGCCGGGACGCCGACGGGTCAGGAGTCGGCAGGAGCGCCGACGGGTCAGGAGTCGGCCGGAAGGCCGGCGGGACAGGCGCAGTCTGGAAAGCCGGCGAGAGCTTAGGGACAGGCTGAGCGAAGGTCTGTGAAATGGCTGCCGTGAGCTGCTGAACCTCGTTAGCCAAGGCAGTCCAGTCAAAGTTGCTGCTCGTCAGGGTGTGGCGAACGTCAGCAGTGTTGATGACAACCTGGGTCTTAGTCGGCCGGGACGCCGACGGAACAGGAGTCGGCCGGAACGCGGCGAACGCCGGGGTCAGGAGTCGGCCGGAACGCCGACGGGTCAGGAGTCGGCAGGGGTGCCGATGGGTCAGGAGTTGGCAGGGACGCCGACTGGACAGGCTGTCGGTCTGTGACATGGGAACGCCAACTGGAGAGGAGTCGGCAGTCCAGGAACGCCGACGGGGCGAACGTCAGCAGTGTTGGTGACAACCTGGTTCTTAGTCGGCCGGGACGCCGCTTCGATGAACCTGAACCGGGCCTGTGATGAGGTGTCGACCGCTGGGTCCATGTCGTGGCCAGATCGTTCTGTTACGGAACGTGGTGTGGACCCAAAAAGCAGAACGACCAGGAGACGGATACAGTTCTGGCGCTTTATTTAAACAGAGAACTCAGCATACAGACAGGCAGGATAAGACTCACAGAGGGAAACAGGCACGGGATCAGGCAGACAGAAATCAGAGGAAGCGGAGGTTAAACTCGGGGTTGGGGACAGAAGGCTGAGTCGTTGACCGGGGCACAGGCAAGGCAGGTAAGTCCAGAAAGGCAGGCAGGCAGGGTCGGCAACGGGAAATCAGTCCGGGGGATAACGCTGGAAGGTCTGGCATAATGCGGAGTACGATCTGGCAGTGAGTGTGTGTGAGACTGGTGTTTAAATACTGCAGAGTTGATGAGTGGATTGAAGGCAGGTTTGTGTGGCTTGGAGCAGGTGAGTATGCTTGTGCTGATGAGGTGATTAGGTGAGTGAGGGAAGAGTGTGGTGAGAGAGTGGGAGGGGTGACACACCCACCTCACAGACACACACAGATAACCAAACAAGGGAGCACAGGAGACACAGGGGCAAGGGAAAACACATGAAACACAAGGAATAAGCAGAGACATGGCCATGGTCATGACAGTGATAAATACCAGCTTTTGGCAGTAATGTCGCGTAAACTGGAGGTAAACTGTGTATTAATGAACATTATCGAGTTTCGAGACTATATCCTTTGTTTTGGGCTTAAAGTGACAAATAGCAGCTTTTGGCAGTAATGTCGCGTAAACTGGAGGAAAACTGTGTATTAATAAACATTATCGAGTTTCGAGACTATATCCAGCAGAAATGTGTTTTAGGAGGCTTAAAGTGATAAATACCAGCGTTATGTCGCGTTAACTTCAGGTAAACTGATAATGAACATTAATACAAGACTGCTATCCTATCAATTTAAGCCCAAAAAGCAGGATATAGTCTCGGCAGTAATGTCGCGTAAACTGGAGGTAAACTGTATATTAATGAACATTATCGAGTTTTGAGACTATATCCTGCAGAAATGTGTTTTAGGAGGCTTAAAGTGATAAATACAAGCTTTTGGCAGAAATATGGCGTAAACTGTGTGTTAATGAACATTATCGAGTTTCGAGACTATATCCTTCGTTTTGGGCTTAAAGTGACAAATAGCAGCTTTTGGCAGTAATGTCGCGTAAACTGGAGGTAAACTGTGTATTAATGAACATTATCGAGTTTCGAGACTATATCCTGCAGAAATGTGTTTTAGGAGGCTTATAGTGATAAATAGCAGCTTTTGACAGTTATGTAGCGTTAACTACAGGTAAACTGTGTATTAATGAATATTATCGAGTTTCGAGACTATATCCTTCGTTTTGGGCTTAAAGTGACAAATAGCAGCTTTTGGCAGTAATGTCGCGTAAACTGTGTATTAATGAACATTATCGAGTTTCGAGACTATATCCTGCAGAAATGTGTTTTAGGAGGCTTAAAGTGATACATAGCAGCTTTTGGCAGTAATGTCGCGTAAACTGTGTATTAATGAACATTATCGAGTTTCGAGACAGTTATGACAGTTATGTAGTGATAAATAGCAGCTTTTGGCAGTAATGTAGCGTAAACTGGAGGT
>NW_026553865.1:0-3247 GCF_027596085.1 Anoplopoma fimbria | reverse complement strand
AGGGGTGTGACGATACACTCAGCTCACGAGACGAGACGAGACACGATATTGGGTTCACGAGATCGAGACGAGACGATATTTTAAGAAAACTACAATGACAAAATATATGACTGGAACAGACTTTATTTAACCGATTATTATATATTATATTATAACTTAAACACTTAAGAACTTAACTTAAACTTAGAACTTTAACTTAGAAACTTAAACTACAATTTAAAAAAGTTAAAGTAAAATAAATTAAATTAAAGTGCAATAGCATTATCAACAGTCAGAATATCAAAACATAACCAATACTGTACGCACGGCTTCACTCGATACCCAGGGTGAAACACAGGAAGAAGAAAAAACAAAACTTTTTAAATAAGTCTGACAGGTGTGCAAAACCAAATCTACTACACAGCCATGTTCTTTGAAAGCAGCCATAGAAAGCAGCCATAGACGGCCATTCTGGCCGTCTATGGCCTGCTTTCGCGACTTCCCTCCTCTTCTTCTTTTCCTTCTCCGTCTTTAGGTTCTTGCAGCCTAGACGTAGCAAAGCGCATTACGGCCCCCACAGGCCACAAATAGAGAAGTTTGGATAGCTCAGAAGTCTCGCGAGACTGATTTTTAACACGACGGGTAATATCGTCGAGTTTAATCTCGCGAGATCTCGTGGCACGAGATCTCGTCACACCCCTAGTGGTTGGTTTTCTTTGTCCACTTCTTTACAGACATCTTCATCGGAGTCTTCATCACTCTCATCTGTGTCACTGATTTCAACCTCACTCTCTCCATTTTGGACCAGGTCAATAACATCCTGCACCGTGTATCGCGGCTCTCCTTGCTGGTGGCATTCTGAAAATAAAATATCAATTAATTAACATGAATATATGTTTTATATATTGTAGTAAATAACCTGAAGGAATAGATAGGGTGGTGGACCAAGTGCTCAGGGTAGAAATGTTTTCCATGCAGACAATACTGTCTGCCTGGTAAGTCGCTTTGGACAAAAGCGTCTGCTAAATTCCCTAAATGTAAATGTAAATGTAAATGGTTTAATGGCTCTAATTATCATACTAAAAAGGAAAACATGCATCCCCCACTTACATCCACACCCCACATTCAGGAACATTCCTGTCCCCAGAACTGAATTGTTCCATGGACAAAGTCATGGAATTTTAGGTCAGGCTGATCAAATTAACTAAATTTTTTAAATCAGTCAAATTTGACCAGAACACAACACAAGGGTAGAATGTATACTATCCATGTATAAAGAAAGTACTCTGTTTCAGGCAGTGGTGTAGTGGAGAAAACACAACCTGTTGGAGCCCACTGCAACAAGCCAGCTGTTTTGACTACCACATTCACCCAGTGTTGTATAATTGCAACAATTATATAATAAGCTCTAAAATAAATTTGATGCATCTATTCCACAATAACTACATATGTACATGCTCTAGACATTATAATAACAACCAAAAAAAATATAAAAGACATTTTACTTACATGCATCTGATGAATCCAGTCCAATGAAACCAATAGATGTTGTTCGAAGGAAACCTTGAGAGGTTGTGTGAGTTCATGGCCAGAAGGCGTGACTTATAAACAAATGTACGATCCAATAACATTGTGAGACTGAACAATAGGACCCAATGACTATGTAAATGTGGTAAAAAAACAAGAAAAAAAAAGCCTGATTGTTTTTTAGGATGGTTAAAGGTAACGTTGTAATTTTACAACAAGGGGTGCTACAGGGTTAGTGGGCCAAAAAGGAAAACCGCTGGTGGTTCATGGGCCACACATACAAAACTTAATCGCTACAAATAAATCGTACTTAAAGCAGTGTTAACTTAATAGATATAGTGCTAAATGGAATAAACTTGTAAGACGCATTCCTTTCTTTTTCACTTTTAATTGCATCTTTATAACAATTCTTGATCTTACATATTTTGGACACATATTTTTAATAGCAATTTTTATTCAAACATATTTTTGGACACATTTATAATAACAATATAATAACAATAACAATATTTTGGACACATTTTTATGATTCAAACATATTTTTTGACACATTTATAATAACAATATAATAACAATAACAATATTTTGGACACATTTTTATGATTCAACAATGTTGTTGGAATTATCAAAAAACAGAACTACTGTACATATGACACAATTTTCATTCAAACATATTTTTTGACACATTTATAATAACAATAACAATATTTTGGACACATTTTTATGATTCAAACATATTTTTTGACACATTTATAATAACAATATTTTGGACACATTTTTATGATTCAACAATGTTGTTGGAATTATCACAAAACAGAACTACTGTACATATGACACATTTTGAGCCTGTTATATTCAGTGAGAGAAATTGCACTGCCTTGATTTTGCTATTTCAGCATAGTTTGGTTCATACGTTGTAAGACCGATCCTGAGACACTCATGCAACTTCTCATTGCTCATGGAGCAACGTGCCCTTCTTTTGATGGCATTCATGTGTGAAAAGCTAGACTCACAAGTATAGGTTGAGCCAAACATTGTCAGAATAAGTGATGCGACTTTCCTGATCGTGGGGTACTGATACTGGCTAACATGGTTACACCAAAAGTCAGCTACACCCTCAGACTGCAAATGCTGTTTTAAAGCAAAGCAAGACTGCACATCAACCAGTTCCATCTGAAATGTGCCTTCATCAATACAGGATAATACCTCCTTTACTTTTACACAGAAGTCTGCATCAGGCTTGATGGAAAATGGGTCACGAGCAAACTGCAATACCTCAATGGGAATGCTGAAGCCTTGGAATCTCTCAGTGAAGTATAATTTATACCTTTTAATATATATATTTTTTTCATTCATTCTATCTATTTTAATAAGTGTGTTCACATAAGTCTAAATACGTATTTATTTGTTTTCCCTTCAGTTGCGTTGCCTCCAGCGCGACAATATATGTATTAGAGCCCTTATCCAATCAGATCATTTCCTGCGCTGTCTCTGGGTAAAAAAAAAAAAGATTCTCTTCAAAATCCTGAGAGAATACCCTGGCTGTTGACGCTAATGGGGACTAGGCCTAAACAGTAAAAGTCACGGCCCGCGTGTGTAATACACGGTGTAATATGATTCATATATTTTTTTTTTTTATTTTTTTTTTATAATATTTTTTTTTTTTACAGGCAACATCTTGCGGGCCAGATAAAAAGTAAGATGGGCCGTATTCGCCCGCGGGCCGCTAGTTGAATAGGCC
>NW_026553863.1:0-1260 GCF_027596085.1 Anoplopoma fimbria | reverse complement strand
AGAGAGACAGACAGACAGAGAGACAAACAGAGAGACAGACAGAGAGACAGACAGAGAGACAGACAGACAGACAGAGAGACAAACAGAGAGACAGACAGACAGAGAGACAAACAGAGAGACAGACAGAGAGACAGAGAGACAAACAGAGAGACAGACAGACAGAGAGACAAACAGAGAGACAGACAGAGAGACAAACAGAGAGACAAACAGAGAGACAGACAGAGAGACAAACAGAGAGACAAACAGAGAGACAGAGAGACAAACAGACAGAGACAAACAGAGAGACAGACAGACAGACAGAGACAAACAGAGAGAAGAGAGACAAACAGAGAGACAGACAGAGAGACAAACAGAGAGACAGAGAGACAAACAGAGAGACAGAGAGACAAACAGAGAGACAAACAGAGAGACAAACAGAGAGACAGAGAGACAAACAGAGAGACAAACAGAGAGACAGACAAACAGACAGAGAGAGACAAACAGACAGGAGACAAACAGAGAGACAGACAGACAGAGAGACAAACAGAGAGACAGAGAGACAAACAGAGAGACAAACAGAGAGACAGACAGAGAGACAAACAGAGAGACAGAGAGACAAACAGAGAGATAAACAGGGAGACAGAGAGACAAACAGAGAGACAGACAGGGAGACAGAGAGACAAACAGAGAGACAGACAGACAGGGAGACAAACAGAGAGACAGACAGAGAAACAAACAGAGAGACAGAGAGACAAACAGAGAGACAGACAGAGAGACAAACAGAGAGACAGACAGAGAGACAAACAGAGAGACAAACAGAGAGACAGAGAGACAAACAGAGAGACAAACAGAGAGACAGACAGAGAGACAAACAGAGAGACAGAGAGATAAACAGAGAGACAAATAGAAAGACAAAGAGAGAGACAAACAGAGAGAGAGAGAGACAAACAGAGAGACAAATAGAGAGACAGAGAGACAAACAGAGAGAGAGACAAACAGAGAGACAAACAGAGAGACAGAGAGACAAACAGACAGAGAGACAGACAAACAGGGAGACAAAGAGAGAGACAGACAGACAAACAGAGAGAGAGAGAGACAAACAGAGAGACAGAGAGACAAACAGAGAGACAGAGAGACAAACAGAGAGACAGACAGAGAGACAAACAGAGAGACAGACAGACAGTGAGACAAACAGAGAGACAGACAGAGAGACAGAGAGACAAACAGAGAGACAGACAGAGAGACAAACAGAGAGACAGACAGACAGTGAGACAAACAGAG
>NW_026553862.1:2500-3956 GCF_027596085.1 Anoplopoma fimbria | reverse complement strand
TCTCTGTTTGTCTCTCTGTTTGTCTCTCTCTCTCTCTGTTTGTCTCTCTGTTTGTCTCTCTGTCTCTCTGTTTGTCTCTCTGTCTCTCTGTCTGTCTCTCTGTCTCTCTGTTTGTCTCTCTGTCTCTCTGTCTCTCTGTCTGTCTCTCTGTCTGTTTGTCTCTCTGTTTGTCTCTCTGTTTGTCTCTCTGTTTGTCTCTCTGTCTCTCTGTTTGTCTCTCTGTCTGTCTGTCTCTCTGTTTGTCTCTCTGTCTGTCTGTCTCTCTGTCTGTCTCTCTGTTTGTCTCTCTGTCTCTCTGTTTGTCTCTCTATTTGTCTCTCTGTCTGTCTCTCTGTTTGTCTCCCTGTCTGTCTGTCTCTCTGTTTGTCTCTCTGTCTGTCTCTCTGTTTGTCTCTCTGTCTGTCTCTCTGTTTGTCTCTCTGTCTGTCTCTCTGTTTGTCTCCCTGTCTGTCTGTCTCTCTGTTTGTCTCTCTGTCTGTCTGTCTGTCTCTCTGTTTGTCTCTCTGTCTGTCTCTCTGTTTGTCTCTCTGTCTCTCTGTCTGTCTCTCTGTTTGTCTCTCTGTCTCTCTGTCTCTCTGTTTGTCTCTCTGTCTGTCTCTCTGTTTGTCTCTCTGTCTCTCTGTTTGTCTCTCTGTTTGTCTCTCTGTCTCTCTGTTTGTCTCTCTGTCTCTCTGTTTGTCTCTCTGTCTCTCTGTTTGTCTCTCTGTCTGTCTGTCTCTCTGTTTGTCTCTCTGTCTGTCTCTCTGTTTGTCTCTCTGTTTGTCTCTCTCTCTGTTTGTCTCTCTGTCTGTCTCTCTGTTTGTCTCTCTGTCTGTCTCTCTGTTTGTCTCTCTGTCTGTCTGTCTCTCTGTTTGTCTCTCTGTCTCTCTGTTTGTCTCTCTGTTTGTCTCTCTGTCTCTCTGTTTGTCTCTCTGTTTGTCTCTCTGTTTGTCTCTCTGTCTCTCTGTTTGTCTCTCTGTCTGTCTGTCTCTCTGTCTCTCTGTTTGTCTCTCTGTCTGTCTGTCTGTCTGTCTCTCTGTTTGTCTCTCTGTCTGTCTCTCTGTTTGTCTCTCTGTCTGTCTGTCTCTCTGTTTGTCTCTCTGTCTCTCTGTTTGTCTCTCTGTTTGTCTCTCTGTCTCTCTGTTTGTCTCTCTGTCTCTCTGTTTGTCTCTCTGTTTGTCTCTCTGTTTGTCTCTCTGTCTCTCTGTTTGTCTGTCTCTCTGTCTGTCTCTCTGTTTGTCTCTCTGTCTGTCTGTCTCTCTGTTTGTCTCCCTGTTTGTTTGTCTCCCTGTCTGTCTGTCTCTCTGTTTGTCTCTCTGTCTGTCTCTCTGTTTGTCTCTCTGTCTCTCTGTTTGTCTCTCTGTTTGTCTCTCTGTCTGTCTGTCTCTCTGTTTGTCTCTCTGTTTGTCTCTGTCTCTCTGTTTGTCTCTCATCTCTGTCTGTCTCTGGCCCATCTCATATCTGTCTGTCTCTCTGT
>NW_026553861.1:0-938 GCF_027596085.1 Anoplopoma fimbria | reverse complement strand
AGACAAACAGAGACAAACAGACAGAGAGACAAACAGAGAGACAAACAGAGAGACAGAGAGACAGAGAGACAAACAGAGAGACAAACAGAGAGACAGAGAGACAAACAGAGAGACAGAGAGAGACAAACAGAGAGACAAACAGAGAGACAAGACAAACAGACAGAGACAAAGAGAGACAAACAGAGAGACAAACAGGGAGACAAACAGAGAGACAGACAGAGAGACAAACAGAGAGACAAACAGAGAGACAAATAGAGAGACAAACAGAGAGACAGAGAGACAAACAGAGAGACAGAAACAGAGAGACAAACAGAGAGACAGACAGAAAGAGACAAACAGAGAGACAGAAGACAGAGAGACAAACAGAGAGAGACAGAGAGACAAACAGAGAGACAGAGACAAACAGAGAGACAAAGAGAGACAGAGAGACAGACAGAGAGACAAACAGAGAGACAAACAGAGACAAACAGAGAGACAGACAGAGACAAACAGACAGACAGACAGACAGACAAACAGAGAGACAAACAGACAAAGACAGACAGACAGACAGACAGACAGAGAGACAAACAGAGAGACAAACAGAGAGACAGAGAGACAAACAGAGAGACAAATAGAGAGACAAACAGAGAGACAGACAGAGAGACAAACAGAGAGACAGACAGACAAAGAGAGACAAACAGAGAGACAGACAGAGAGACAAACAGAGAGACAGAGAGACAAACAGAGAGACAGACAGAGAGAGACAAACAGAGAGACAGAGAGACAGAGAGACAAACAGAGAGACAAACAGACAAACAGACAGAGAGACAAACAGAGAGACAAACAGAGACAAACAGAGAGACAAACAGACAAACAGAGAGACAAACAGAGACAAACAGAGAGACAAACAGAGAGACAGACAGAGAAACAGAGAGACAAACAGAGAGACAGAGACAAAC
>NW_026553859.1:0-505 GCF_027596085.1 Anoplopoma fimbria | reverse complement strand
CATAACATTGTTTCATCCACTCGGCGTCCTCCTGTTCAACGGGAGAACTGTTACCGTAAATCCTGTCGTAGCGGCGGGCCTCATTAATGTGTCTGTACTACAACGGGGGTCTGTGAGGCTCGTTTGAAGCAGGGATTTAGAGACACACGCAGTCAGGATATATCTAACCCTCTTTTCCTAAGGGTATTAGTATATACAGCATTTACCGTGCTGACTTCTCATACTAAACCTTCATGCTCTCACAACCCTCATCACACGTCCTGTACCATTAAACCCTCCACAGACTCATTTATGTATTTAAAGATGTATTTGACTCTGGAGGGATACTGAACTACTTGATTCTGCTAGGATAGATTAAGTATATTGTTTTTCTTAAATTTGATCTTAAACTGTACCAAGCCTGCTTAAAAAAGGGTTAGTGACTGATGCTGATTCTGTTGTTTCTACTGTTCTGATATTCTCTAATCAGGAAGTGTTTGATGCTCTGTTGTGTTTGATGCTCCTG
>NW_026553857.1:7500-10200 GCF_027596085.1 Anoplopoma fimbria | reverse complement strand
GAGTGGGAAACAGTGGTGCCATCAGCCTGTCTCTCCATGCTGCTCCATCCGCGAGAAAATGACCGCGACCGCCGGCTGAAAACGTCCGTAAAAGAGAGTGCATGAAGTGGGTAAACAGTGGTGCCATCAGCCTGTCTCTCCATGCTGCTCCATCCGCGAGAAAATGACCGCGACCGCCGGCTGAAAACGTCCGTAAAGAGTGCATGAAGTGGGGAAACAGTGGTGCCATCAGCCTGTCTCTCCATGCTGCTCCATCCGCGAGAAAATGACCGCGACCGCCGGCTGAAAACGTCCGTAAAAGAGAGCATGGAGTGGGGAAACAGTGGTGCCATCAGCCTGTCTCTCCATGCTGCTCCATCCGCGAGAAAATGACCGCGACCGCCGGCTGAAAACGTCCGTAAAAGAGAGCATGGGTGGGGAAACAGTGGTGCCATCAGCCTGTCTCTCCATGCTGCTCCATCCGCGAGAAAATGACCGCGACCGCCGGCTGAAAACGTCCGTAAAAGAGAGCATGGAGTGGGGAAACAGTGGTGCCATCAGCCTGCCTCTCCATGCTGCTCCATCCGCGAGAAAATGACCGCGACCGCCGGCTGAAAACGTCCGTAAAAGAGAGCATGGAGTGGGGAAACAGTGGTGCCATCAGCCTGTCTCTCCATGCTGCTCCATCCGCGAGAAAATGACCGCGACCGCCGGCTGAAAACGTCCGTAAAAGAGTGCATGAAGTGGGGAAACAGTGGTGCCATCAGCCTGTCTCTCCATGCTGCTCCATCCGCGAGAAAATGACCGCGACCGCCGGCTGAAAACGTCCGTAAAGAGTGCATGAAGTGGGGAAACAGTGGTGCCATCAGCCTGTCTCTCCATGCTGCTCCATCCGCGAGAAAATGACCGCGACCGCCGGCTGAAAACGTCCGTAAAAGAGTGCATGAAGTGGGGAAACAGTGGTGCCATCAGCCTGTCTCTCCATGCTGCTCCATCCGCGAGAAAATGACCGCGACCGCCGGCTGAAAACGTCCGTAAAAGAGTGCATGAAGTGGGGAAACAGTGGTGCCATCAGCCTGTCTCTCCATGCTGCTCCATCCGCGAGAAAATGACCGCGACCGCCGGCTGAAAACGTCCGTAAAAGAGTGCATGAAGTGGGGAAACAGTGGTGCCATCAGCCTGTCTCTCCATGCTGCTCCATCCGCGAGAAAATGACCGCGACCGCCGGCTGAAAACGTCCGTAAAAGAGAGCATGGAGTGGGTAAACAGTGGTGCCATCAGCCTGTCTCTCCATGCTGCTCCATCCGCGAGAAAATGACCGCGACCGCCGGCTGAAAACGTCCGTAAAAGAGTGCATGAAGTGGGGAAACAGTGGTGCCATCAGCCTGTCTCTCCATGCTGCTCCATCCGCGAGAAAATGACCGCGACCGCCGGCTGAAAACGTCCGTAAAAGAGTGCATGAAGTGGGGAAACAGTGGTGCCATCAGCCTGTCTCTCCATGCTGCTCCATCCGCGAGAAAATGACCGCGACCGCCGGCTGAAAACGTCCGTAAAAGAGAGCATGGAGTGGGGAAACAGTGGTGCCATCAGCCTGCCTCTCCATGCTGCTCCATCCGCGAGAAAATGACCGCGACCGCCGGCTGAAAACGTCCGTAAAAGAGAGAGCATGGAGTGGGTAAACAGTGGTGCCATCAGCCTGCCTCTCCATGCTGCTCCATCCGCGAGAAAATGACCGCGACCGCCGGCTGAAAACGTCCGTAAAGAGAGCATGGAGTGGGGAAACAGTGGTGCCATCAGCCTGCCTCTCCATGCTGCTCCATCCGCGAGAAAATGACCGCGACCGCCGGCTGAAAACGTCCGTAAAGAGAGCATGGAGTGTGGAAACAGTGGTGCCATCAGCCTGTCTCTCCATGCTGCTCCATCCGCGAGAAAATGACCGCGACCGCCGGCTGAAAACGTCCGTAAAAGAGAGAGCATGGAGTGGGGAAACAGTGGTGCCATCAGCCTGCCTCTCCATGCTGCTCCATCCGCGAGAAAATGACCGCGACCGCCGGCTGAAAACGTCCGTAAAAGAGTGCATGAAGCGGCTAAACAGTGGTGCTATCAGCCTCTCCATGCTGCTCCATCCGCGTGGAAATGTTCAAAGTGTTTTAATACGGACAGCGGGTGGTGATTCGCAGGCGTGTCCATCGTCTCTTGTGCCACCTTGCCCGGTTTAAATCGTCGTGATCAGCATAGCGAAAATATGACAGAGTGTTTTACAACGGGTAAGGTTATTGTCAAAATGCATAGGAGGTTTGATAGCATCTTTGTCACACTTACCCGATGTGACCACTTTTGGTAGGGTATCACCAAGCCACCTCTCGCACGATTTCAGAAACCCAGTTTTCAAAAACATCGCGTCCATGAAAAGACAGCGGTCTTTGACAAACGCCTTATCCGAGATTGATGCGTCTTTTTCGGACGAATTTGAGGCGATGTGACACCCTTTTTATGGTGCTATTGGAGTTTTCTCAGGCTTCATGTCCGAGATATATGAGCCTCCCTGGGCATATTTTGACGCAATATGCTACTTTTTTGACACTTTGAGCCAAATGAACGGTTTTTTCTCAGGCTTCATGCCCGATATATATGAGCCTCCGCTGGGCATATTTTGGTGATATATGCCGCTGTTTGACCGTCTGACCGATATGCAAACGTGACCCGCCATCGGAGGGCCCC
>NW_026553856.1:10000-15000 GCF_027596085.1 Anoplopoma fimbria | reverse complement strand
ACCGCCGGCTGAAAACGTCCGTAAAAGAGTGCATGAAGTGGGGAAACAGTGGTGCCATCAGCCTGTCTCTCCATGCTGCTCCATCCGCGAGAAAATGACCGCGACCGCCGGCTGAAAACGTCCGTAAAAGAGAGAGCATGGAGTGGGGAAACAGTGGTGCCATCAGCCTGCCTCTCCACGCTGCTCCATCCGCGAGAAAATGACCGCGACCGCCGGCTGAAAACGTCCGTAAAAGAGTGCATGAAGTGGGGAAACAGTGGTGCCATCAGCCTGCCTCTCCACGCTGCTCCATCCGCGAGAAAATGACCGCGACCGCCGGCTGAAAACGTCCGTAAAAGAGTGCATGAAGTGGGGAAACAGTGGTGCCATCAGCCTGTCTCTCCATGCTGCTCCATCCGCGTGAAAATGACCGCGACCGCCGGCTGAAAACGTCCGTAAAAGAGAGAGCATGTAGTGGGGAAACAGTGGTGCCATCAGCCTGTCTCTCCATGCTGCTCCATCCGCGAGAAAATGACCGCGACCGCCGGCTGAAAACGTCTGTAAAAGAGAGAGCATGTAGTGGGGAAACAGTGGTGCCATCAGCCTGCCTCTCCATGCTGCTCCATCCGCGAGAAAATGACCGCGACCGCCGGCTGAAAACGTCCGTAAAAGAGAGAGCATGTAGTGGGGAAACAGTGGTGCCATCAGCCTGCCTCTCCACGCTGCTCCATCCGCGAGAAAATGACCGCGACCGCCGGCTGAAAACGTCCGTAAAAGAGTGCATGAAGTGGGGAAACAGTGGTGCCATCAGCCTGCCTCTCCACGCTGCTCCATCCGCGAGAAAATGACCGCGACCGCCGGCTGAAAACGTCCGTAAAAGAGTGCATGAAGTGGGGAAACAGTGGTGCCATCAGCCTGTCTCTCCATGCTGCTCCATCCGCGTGAAAATGACCGCGACCGCCGGCTGAAAACGTCCGTAAAAGAGAGAGCATGTAGTGGGGAAACAGTGGTGCCATCAGCCTGTCTCTCCATGCTGCTCCATCCGCGAGAAAATGACCGCGACCGCCGGCTGAAAACGTCTGTAAAAGAGAGAGCATGTAGTGGGGAAACAGTGGTGCCATCAGCCTGCCTCTCCATGCTGCTCCATCCGCGAGAAAATGACCGCGACCGCCGGCTGAAAACGTCCGTAAAAGAGAGAGCATGTAGTGGGGAAACAGTGGTGCCATCAGCCTGCCTCTCCACGCTGCTCCATCCGCGAGAAAATGACCGCGACCGCCGGCTGAAAACGTCCGTAAAAGAGTGCATGAAGTGGGGAAACAGTGGTGCCATCAGCCTGTCTCTCCATGCTGCTCCATCCGCGTGAAAATGACCGCGACCGCCGGCTGAAAACGTCCGTAAAAGAGAGAGCATGTAGTGGGGAAACAGTGGTGCCATCAGCCTGTCTCTCCACGCTGCTCCATCCGCGAGAAAATGACCGCGACCGCCGGCTGAAAACGTCCGTAAAAGAGTGCATGAAGTGGGGAAACAGTGGTGCCATCAGCCTGTCTCTCCATGCTGCTCCATCCGCGAGAAAATGACCGCGACCGCCGGATGAAAACGTCCGTAAAAGAGAGAGCATGGAGTGTGTAAACAGTGGTGCCATCAGCCTGCCTCTCCATGCTGCTCCATCCGCGAGAAAATGACCGCGACCGCCGGCTGAAAACGTCCGTAAAAGAGAGAGCATGGAGTGTGTAAACAGTGGTGCCATCAGCCTGCCTCTCCATGCTGCTCCATCCGCGAGAAAATGACCGCGACCGCCGGCTGAAAACGTCCGTAAAAGAGAGAGCATGGAGTGGGGAAACAGTGGTGCAGTCAGCCTGCCTCTCCATGCTGCTCCATCCGCGAGAAAATGACCGCGACCGCCGGCTGAAAACGTCCGTAAAAGAGAGAGCATGGAGTGGGGAAACAGTGGTGCAGTCAGCCTGTCTCTCCATGCTGCTCCATCCGCGAGAAAATGACCGCGACCGCCGGCTGAAAACGTCTGTAAAAGAGAGAGCATGGAGTGGGGAAACAGTGGTGCCATCAGCCTGTCTCTCCATGCTGCTCCATCCGCGAGAAAATGACCGCGACCGCCGGCTGAAAACGTCCGTAAAAGAGTGCATGAAGTGGGTAAAGAGTGGTGCCATCAGCCTGTCTCTCCATGCTGCTCCATCCGCGAGAAAATGACCGCGACCGCCGGCTGAAAACGTCCGTAAAAGAGTGCATGAAGTGGGGAAACAGTGGTGCCATCAGCCTGTCTCTCCATGCTGCTCCATCCGCGAGAAAATGACCGCGACCGCCGGCTGAAAACGTCCGTAAAAGAGAGCATGGAGTGGGGAAACAGTGGTGCCCTGTCTCTCCATGCTGCTCCATCCGAAAAATGACCGCGACCGCCGGCTCCGTAAAAGAGAGAGCATGGAGTGGGGAAACAGTGGTGCCATCAGCCTGTCTCTCCATGGGAAACAGTGGTGCCATCAGCCTGCCTGTCTCTCCATGCTGCTCCATCCGCGAGAAAATGACCGCGACCGCCGGCTGAAAACGTCCGTAAAAGAGTGCATGAAGTGGGTAAACAGTGGTGCCATCAGCCTGTCTCTCCATGCTGCTCCATCCGCGAGAAAATGACCGCGACCGCCGGCTGAAAACGTCCGTAAAAGAGTGCATGAAGTGGGGAAACAGTGGTGCCATCAGCCTGTCTCTCCATGCTGCTCCATCCGCGAGAAAATGACCGCGACCGCCGGCTGAAAACGTCCGTAAAAGAGTGCATGAAGTGGGGAAACAGTGGTGCCATCAGCCTGTCTCTCCATGCTGCTCCATCCGCGAGAAAATGACCGCGACCGCCGGCTGAAAACGTCCGTAAAAGAGCATGGAGTGGGGAAACAGTGGTGCCATCAGCCTGTCTCTCCATGCTGCTCCATCCGCGAGAAAATGACCGCGACCGCCGGCTGAAAACGTCGTAAAAGAGAGAGCATGGAGTGGGGAAACAGTGGTGCCATCAGCCTGCCTCTCCATGCTGCTCCATCCGCGAGAAAATGACCGCGACCGCCGGCTGAAAACGTCCGTAAAAGAGAGAGCATGGAGTGGGGAAACAGTGGTGCCATCAGCCTGTCTCTCCATGCTGCTCCATCCGCGAGAAAATGACCGCGACCGCCGGCTGAAAACGTCCGTAAAAGAGAGAGCATGGAGTGGGGAAACAGTGGTGCCATCAGCCTGCCTCTCCATGCTGCTCCATCCGCGAGAAAATGACCGCGACCGCCGGCTGAAAACGTCCGTAAAAGAGTGCATGAAGTGGGGAAACAGTGGTGCCATCAGCCTGTCTCTCCATGCTGCTCCATCCGCGAGAAAATGACCGCGACCGCCGGCTGAAAACGTCCGTAAAAGAGAGAGCATGGAGTGGGGAAACAGTGGTGCCATCAGCCTGCCTCTCCATGCTGCTCCATCCGCGAGAAAATGGCGACCGCCGGCTGAAAACGTCCGTAAAAGAGTGCATGAAGTGGGGAAACAGTGGTGCCATCAGCCTGTCTCTCCATGCTGCTCCATCCGCGAGAAAATGACCGCGACCGCCGGCTGAAAACGTCCGTAAAAGAGTGCATGAAGTGGGTAAAGTGGTGCCATCAGCCTGTCTCTCCATGCTGCTCCATCCGCGAGAAAATGACCGCGACCGCCGGCTGAAAACGTCCGTAAAAGAGTGCATGAAGTGGGGAAACAGTGGTGCCATCAGCCTGTCTCTCCATGCTGCTCCATCCGCGAGAAAATGACCGCGACCGCCGGCTGAAAACGTCCGTAAAAGAGAGCATGGAGTGTGTAAACAGTGGTGCCATCAGCCTGCCTCTCCATGCTGCTCCATCCGCGAGAAAATGACCGCGACCGCCGGCTGAAAACGTCCGTAAAAGTGTGCATGAAGTGGGGAAACAGTGGTGCCATCAGCCTGTCTCTCCATCCATGCTGCTCCCCGCGAGAAAATGACCGCGACCGCCGGCTGAAAACGTCCGTAAAAGAGTGCATGAAGTGGGGAAACAGTGGTGCCATCAGCCTGTCTCTCCATGCTGCTCCATCCGCGAGAAAATGACCGCGACCGCCGGCTGAAAACGTCCGTAAAAGAGAGAGCATGGAGTGTGTAAACAGTGGTGCCATCAGCCTGCCTCTCCATGCTGCTCCATCCGCGAGAAAATGACCGCGACCGCCGGCTGAAAACGTCCGTAAAAGAGAGAGCATGGAGTGTGTAAACAGTGGTGCCATCAGCCTGCCTCTCCATGCTGCTCCATCCGCGAGAAAATGACCGCGACCGCCGGCTGAAAACGTCCGTAAAAGAGAGTGCATGAAGTGGGGAAACAGTGGTGCAGTCAGCCTGTCTCTCCATGCTGCTCCATCCGCGAGAAAATGACCGCGACCGCCGGCTGAAAACGTCCGTAAAAGAGAGAGCATGGAGTGGGGAAACAGTGGTGCAGTCAGCCTGTCTCTCCATGCTGCTCCATCCGCGAGAAAATGACCGCGACCGCCGGCTGAAAACGTCCGTAAAAGAGAGAGCATGGAGTGGGGAAACAGTGGTGCCATCAGCCTGCCTCTCCATGCTGCTCCATCCGCGAGAAAATGACCGCGACCGCCGGCTGAAAACGTCCGTAAAAGAGTGCATGAAGCGGCTAAACAGTGGTGCTATCAGCCTCTCCATGCTGCTCCATCCGCGTGGAAATGTTCAAAGTGTTTTAATACGGACAGCGGGTGGTGATTCGCAGGCGTGTCCATCGTCTCTTGTGCCACCTTGCCCGGTTTAAATCGTCGTGATCAGCATAGCGAAAATATGACAGAGTGTTTTACAACGGGTAAGGTTATTGTCAAAATGCATAGGAGGTTTGATAGCATCTTTGTCACACTTACCCGATGTGACCACTTTTGGTAGGGTATCACCAAGCCACCTCTCGCACGATTTCAGAAACCCAGTTTTCAAAAACATCGCGTCCATGAAAAGACAGCGGTCTTTGACAAACGCCTTATCCGAGATTGATGCG
>NW_026553855.1:0-3030 GCF_027596085.1 Anoplopoma fimbria | reverse complement strand
ATGCTGGTTCATGTAACATCAGTTAAAACTCCCAACACACTCATGAACTATTAGATCAGACATGTGATGACAGTAAACAATCATTGTGCAATAACCATGTTTTACCCTAAAATCTACAAATCATATACATTACAGTTTAAATTCAAACTAATGTACAAAATGTTGTAAAATAAATACATGACATGATATATCTACCTGCATATACTTTATGTAATCCACTGTTTGCACGTAAAGTAATTTATATTACCCATATAATATAATAAAACTGAAAAAACAAATAAATCCATATATCCACATTGTCAATATAAAAGAATATATAAAGTCAAGCTAACAACACACATTATAGTTTATAATCTGTGTCATATTAACAATCATTCTGTCTGTTTTTTGTATATCATATTGTAGTTCTTGCTCTTTTAACATATTTAATGAGAACCTATTTATTGAAGCTTCTTTATGATCTGTGATGAAGAGAGCTTATTTATTCCTGAGTAACCTGTTTTGATCACTTGTTTTTTTACTTATATTTGTAGCTGTATGTCGAGTCCACTATGCTGAGCTGTAATCATGGACAAATTTCCCACCCCTGCAGGACAGACTACTAAACCCCGGTATACATCTATATCTTATTTTATCTTCCTGTACATTGAGAGCCACTATAAACCTGAGTCAAATTCATTTTATCTTACCAATAAAACATACTGTAAAACATAAGAACAAGATGAAAACTGATTCTGATTCTGATAATGTTAACCAGAGTCTGTTCCTGAACTCCAGACTGAGGTTCAACATGTCATCACTCACCTGAAGTGACTGTTGCTGTTGTCCTGGGTTGATGGTCTCCCATTGTGGTTATTTAAAAGGATATTTTAAGAAAGAATATATTCTTTTCAGAGCAGTCCAGATGGTTACTTTGGTAACAAACAGTGATTCTCCTCCAGCTAATCACCTGAACAGTCAGCAAACATATAATAATCAGTTTTTACTCATCAAACCCAGATTATTGACTTCTTTACAGTTTTACATATTTGGTAGTTTAAGTTAATAATTCAGTTGTTTCTACTCACCAGGTGAGATCTTCTTTGCTTCCATCTGTGAAATGACAAACTCTTGCTCTCAGAGCGGGCAGGACTCTACTGAGATCAGTTTAACAGCGGAGTTAATGTTAAACATTAACTAAAATAAGGATCCAGGAACTGTGCAGCCTGACACACCTCAGTATGTCACATTCTTACTTTACAGCTTTTTAATTCACCTCCATGTTTTCTTCTGAAGATATTTAATCCTTTAAGACAGGATGTGATTGTCTAAATATTATACTAGGGAGGTCCAAATAAAGTTTTGTGGCCCCGGTCCCAAACCAAGTCCTTTCATATTGGGTACATGCAGAAACGATACTTATGCTGTATTTACCTAAATAATAATAATAATAATAATGGATTTTATTTATATAGCACAGCTGCAAAGAAATCTCAGTGATAACACAGCTGCACAGTGATAACAAGTGCAACCAGTTAAACTGTGTGATGAAGATCTAATTACCTCTTAAGATAATAATACAGAAGGCAGCATCACAGCTTTCTGTTTTCATTACATTTTTAATAAAAATAAAGACATGAAGCTTAAATAC
Source organism: Anoplopoma fimbria (assembly GCF_027596085.1). Classification (NCBI taxonomy): domain Eukaryota; kingdom Metazoa; phylum Chordata; class Actinopteri; order Perciformes; family Anoplopomatidae; genus Anoplopoma; species Anoplopoma fimbria. Next base: position 1,400 of record NW_026553855.1, on the reverse strand, counting down.
ATAATAATAGCTGTAAAGCACCATTTAAAGATTAACACCAAAATGAAAGTACAAAAATGTTTAGATTCAACATCTACTACTGCTTAAGCATACGGACACCTTATCTTAAAAAAGTACTTCTAACATACCTAGCAACACTAAAATGAATAAACATTTGAAAGATAGGATGAAATGTTTCCAAGTGTTTCTTAATAGAATACTCACATATGTACAGTGAGTTATTGGTGGTGTAGTTGTAGCTCTTCCTGTCCATACTGGTTGTGATGAAATGTCTTCCTCACGTTGTAAAAGAGGAACAATCAAGTATCTATCTTCTATTCTAGTGCCAGGAAAATTATTTCAAGTATTATTATTGTGCATACTGTATGAATGATGACAAGAACAGGAAAATGTATAACCTTCCTGTTATGTTCATTTGAACAGCAATGATGTTCCCGGTCAATGTGACTCGGATTAATGTTTAATCATCCAAAAGTTGTCAGAAACCAAAAAATCCTAATAAATATAGTTTGTACCTCATCACCAACACCATAACTAACAATTCAATCAGTATTTAGAGGAATGTTGTTATTCACCCCTCACAGATCATAGTTCCATGAGGATAACTCACTCGTTTTCCTGAAAAATACATGTTCAAAACATTTTTTAGGTACATTGGAAAACCTAGATATAAATTGCATTAGTCTTCCATAAGATGTCATTTTTATTTTTTACATTTTGTACACAAAACTTAATTTTTTTCATGGGATCCATCCATCCATTATCCACTTATCCGGTCGCGGGGCAGCAAGCTAAGGAGGGTCCTCCAGACGTCCTTCTCCCCAGCAACACTTTCCAGCTCCTCCTGGGGAACCCCGAGCGTTCCCAGGCCAGACGAGATATATAATCTCTCCAGCGTGTTCTGGGTCTACCCGGGGCCTCTTACCAGTTGGACGTGCCTGGAAAACCTCTAAAAGAGGCGTCCAGATCCTGACCACCTCAGCTGGCCCTTTCAACGCAAAGGAGCTGATTCTACTCAGCTCCCTCCGGATGTCTGAGCTCCTCACCTATCTCTAAGGCTGAGCCCAGCCACCCTACGAAGGAAGCTCATTTTGGCCGCTTGTGCCTCCCGTTCCATTTTACCCTCACTCGTGAATAAGATCCCCGAGATACTTCAACTCCTCGCTTGGGGCAGTGACTCACTCCCAACCCAGAGGGTGCAATCCACCGTTTTCCGGAAGAGAACCTTGGCCTCAGACCTGGAGGTACTGACTTCATCCCCCACCGCTCACACTCGGCTGTGACCGCCCCCAGTGCGTGCTGAAGGTCACGTTCCCTGGAAGAGCCAACAGAAACCACACAATCTGCAAAAAAGCAGATGTGATTCTGAGGTCCCCAAATCGGGAAACTCTCCTCCCCCG
>NW_026553854.1:57500-63559 GCF_027596085.1 Anoplopoma fimbria | reverse complement strand
GTTATTAATTATGTTTATATACTGACATTAACACATAAACATGTCCTGTTAACAGATATATTATTATTATGTTATTAATTATGATTATATACTGACATTAACATAAACATGTCCTGTTAACAGATATATATTATTATTATATGTTTATATACTGACATTAACACATAAACATGTCCTGTTAACAGATATATTATTATTATTATGTTATTAATTATGTTTATACTGACATTAACACATAAACATGTCCTGTTAACAGATATATTATTATTATTATTATGTTATTAATTATGTTTATATACTGACATTAACACATAAACATGTCCTGTTAACAGATATATTATTATTATGTTATTAATTATGATTATATACTGACATTAACACATAAACATGTCCTGTTAACAGATATATTATTATTATTATGTTATTAATTATGATTATATACTGACATTAACACATAAACATGTCCTGTTAACAGATATATTATTATTATTATGTTATTAATTATGATTATATACTGACATTAACACATAAACATGTCCTGTTAACAGATATATATTATTATTATATGATTAATTATGATTATATACTGACATTAACACATAAACATGTCCTGTTAACAGATATATTATTATTATTATTATGTTATTAATTATGTTTATATACTGACATTAACACATAAACATGTCCTGTTAACAGATATATTATTATTATGTTATTAATTATGTTTATATACTGACATTAACACATAAACATGTCCTGTTAACAGATATATTATTATTATTATGTTATTAATTATGATTATATACTGACATTAACACATAAACATGTCCTGTTAACAGATATATTATTATTATTATGTTTAGATTATCCTATGTCTACCAGCCCACCCGTCTGTCTTCCACCAGCCACCCGTCTGTCTGTCTTCCAGCCCACCCGTCTGTCTACCAGCCCACCCGTCTGTCTACCAGCCCACCCCGTCCTACCAGCCCACCCGTCTGTCTACCCGTCTGTCTTCCAGCCCACCCGTCTGTCTACCAGCCCACCCGTCTGTCTTCCAGCCCACCCGTCTATCTACCAGCCCACCCGTCTGTCTACCAGCCCACCTGTCTATCTACCAGCCCACCCGTCTGTCTACCAGCCCACCCGTCTGTCTACCAGTCTGTCTTCCAGCCCACCCGTCTGTCTTCCAGCCCACCCGTCTGTCTACCAGCCCAGCCCCAGCCCACCCGTCTGTCTACCAGCCCACCCGCGTCTGTCTTCCCAGCCCACCCCGTCTATCTACCAGCCCACCCGTCTGTCTACCAGCCCACCTGTCTATCTACCAGCCCACCCGTCTGTCTACCCAGCCCACCCGTCTGTCTACCCGTCTGTCTTCCAGCCCACCCGTCTGTCTTCCAGCCCACCCGTCTGTCTTCCAGCCCACCCGTCTGTCTACACGTCTGTCTACCAGCCCACCCGTCTGTCTACCCGTCTGTCTTCCAGCCCACCCGTCTGTCTTCCAGCCCACCCGTCTGTCTTCCAGCCCACCCGTCTGTCTACCAGCCCACCCGTCTGTCTACCCGTCTGTCTTCCAGCCCATCCGTCTGTCTTACCTTCCATCTCTCGGAGCACTTCTTGGAGAACTCTGCAAAGTTGACGGACTGCTCTGGGTGCTTCTTGCGGTGTTCCTCTCTACACGTCTGGACGAAGAAGGCGTACGCCGACGTCTTCCCCTTCGGCTTGTTGACGTCTTTACGCATCATACTGGCGTCCTGACAGACGGGACAGAGCTCGTGTGAACAGAAGGGGTTTAGCTCTGATCACACCCTCAATGACTTCAAATATCATAGTCCACCGAAACAAAAACAACGACCCTGAACCACAGAAAACGGGTCATAGTTCCAGGATGTGATCAGTTAATTGATCGATTATTTGATTGATTAAATGTCTGAAAACATGACAGATGTCCTGAGGAGACATCTCAACAACGTCACTTCACAAACAACAAAGAAAGACGAAGGTTTAATGTGTATGTATGTATGTATGTATGTATGTATGTATGTATGTATGTATGTATGTATGTATGTATATGATCAGTCCATGGATCAATAGATAACTGCATTATGTTTCTAAACACAAAGGTTTTTATTCAGACTGAATCCAAACAGAAGCTTTAATGAGCCTTTAACCTGGAGGACTGTTTCCTCCATAAACTTAATTAGTCGATGTGTCTAATGATGTTGCTATATATGTATATATAGTGTATATGTATAGTGTATATATAATGTACAGCGGGTAAAATAAGTATTGAACACGTCACCATTTTTCAGATTTTCCAGATGTCGGTAACAACCCAAGTAATCCATACATACAAAGAAAACCAAACAAATAAGTTCAGAAATTAAGTTATGTGTAATACAATGGAATGACACAGGGAAAAAGTATTGAACACATGAAGAAAAGGGAGGTGCAAAAAGTCATGGAAAGCCAAGACAGCAGCTGAAATCTATCAGTGATTAGAAAGCAGTCCTGCCCCTTGTCAGTGCAAATTAATATCAGCTGGTTCAGTCCCAACTGATGGCCTATAAAAAGGTGTCTCAATACCAAGGTGTCACACAAGAAACATCTCATGATGGGTAAAAGCAAAGAGCTCTCTCAAGACCTTCACAACCTTATTGTTGCAGAACATACTGATGGCATTGGTTCCAGAAGGATTTCTAAACTTCTGAATGTTCCAGTGAGCACTGTTGGGGCCATAATCCGGAAGTGGAAAGAACATCATTTCACCATAAACCGGCCACGACCAGGTGCTCCTCACAAGATTTCTGACAGAGGAGTGAAAATAATTATCAGAAGACTTGTCCAACAGCCAAGGACCACTAGTGGAGAACTTCAGAAAGACCTGGAATCAGCAGGTACAATTGTTTCAAAGAAAACAATAAGTAATGCATCAACCGCCGTGGCCTGTATGCACGCTCACCACGCAAGACTCCACTGCTGAAGAAAAAGCATGTTGAAGCTCGTTTAAAGTTTGCTGCACAACATTTAGACAAGCCTGTGAAATACTGGGAGAATATAGTCTGGTCAGATGAGACCAACATGGAACTCTTTGGAGGCCATAATACACACCATGTTTGGAGGTCAAATGGCACTGCACATCACCCCAAAAACACCAGACCAACAGTGAAGTTTGGAGGTGGAACATCCTGGTGTGGGGTTGTTTTTCAGCATACGGCACTGGCAAACTTCATATAGTTGAAGGAAGGATGAATGGAAAAATGTACCGAGACATTCTTGATAAAAATCTGCTGCCATCCAGCAGGATGATGAAGATGAAACGAGGGTGGACATTTCAGCAAGACAATGACCCCAAACACACAGCCAAGGAAACTCTCCATTGGTTTCAGAGAAAGAAAGTAAAGCTGCTAGAATGGCCCAGCCAATCACCTGACCTGAATCCAATAGAAACTCTATGGAAAGAACTAAAGATCAGAGCTCATAGAAGAGGAACACGGAACCTTCAAGATCTGAAGACTGTTTGTGTGGAAGAATGGGCCAAAATCACACCTGAGCAATGCATGCCACTAGTTTCTCCATACAGGAGGCGTCTTGAAGCTGTCATTACCAACAAAGGCTTCTGTACCAAGTATTAAATACATTTCAGCAAGCGTGTTCAATACTTTTTCCCTGTCATTCCATTTGATTACACATAACTTAATTTCTGAACGTATTTGTTTGGTGTTCTTTGTATGTATGGATTACTTGTGTTGTTACCGACATCTGGTGAACATTTCATGTCAATAGCACCTTTAGAAATATATTTACTGAGAAAAATGGTGACGTGTTCAATACTTATTTTACCCGCTGTATATGTATATATATATATGTGTATAATGTGTATATGTTTCTGTAGTGTGTATATAATGTATATAGTGTATATATAGTGTGTATATAATGTATATATAATGTGTATATATAGTTTATATAATGTGTATATAATGTGTATATATAGTTTATATAATGTGTATATATATAATGTATATATAGTTTATATGTGTATATATAGTTTATATGTGTATATATAATGTATATATATTTTATACAGTGTTTATAATGTGTATATATAGTTTATATATGTGTATATATAGTTTATATAGTGTATATATAGTTTATATAGTGTATATATAGTTTATATAGTGTGTATATATAGTTTATATATAGTTTATATAGTGTTATATAGTGTGTATATATAGTTTATATAATGTGTATATATAGTTTATATAATGTGTATATATATATAATGTATATATAGTTTATATAGTGTATATATAGTTTATATAATGTGTATATATATATATAATGTATATATAGTTTATATAGTGTGTATATATATATATAATGTATATATAGTTATAATGTATATATAGTTTATATAATGTGTATATATAGTTTATATAATGTATATATATATAGTTTATGTGTATATATAATGTATATATATATATAATGTATATATAGTTTATATGTGTATATATATATATATAATGTGTATATATATATATATATGTATATATAGTTTATATAATGTGTATATATATTAAATGTGTATATATAGTTTAGTTTGTATGATGTGTATATATAGTTTATATAATGTGTAATGTGTATATATATTAAATGTGTATATATAGTGTATATATATAGTTTGTATGATGTGTATATATAGTTTATATAATGTGTATATATAGTATATATATAGTATATATAATGTGTGTATATATATATATATATAGTTTAGTTTATATAATGTGTATATATATATATATATATATAATATAGTGTATATAATGTGTTTATATATAGTGTATATATAGTTTATATAATGTGTATATATAGTTTATATAATGTGTATATATAGTTTATATAATGTGTATATATAGTGTATATATATATAATGTATATATAGTTTATATAATGTGTTTATATAATGTGTATATAATGTGTTTATATAATATAGTTTATAATGTGTTTATATAATGTATATAATAGTGTATATAATGTGTTTATATAATGTATATAATGTATATAATGTTTTATATAATGTATATAATGTGTATATAATGTGTTTATATAATGTATATAATGTGTTTATATAGTGTATATAATGTGTTTATATAGTTTATATAATGTGTTTATATAATGTTTATATAATGTGTTTATATAATGTATATAATGTGTATATAATGTGTTTATATAATGTATATATAGTGTATATAATGTGTTTATATAGTTTATGTAATGTGTTTATATAATGTATATATAGTGTTTATATAATGTATATATAAATCATGTATAAAGTGTTATTGTTGTGTCTGTAGTCGGTGACGCTGGTTGAGAACAACAAAGAGAACAAAGTGGAACCATTTTCTACTCCGGAGGAGAGAGAGAGAGACAGACAGAGAGACAGACAGAGAGAGACAGAGAGAGAGACAGACAGAGAGAGACAGACAGACAGAGAGACAGACAGAGAGAGAGACAGACAGAGACAGACAGAGAGACAGACAGACAGACAGAGAGAGAGAGAGAGAGAGACAGACAGACAGAGAGACAGAGACACAGAGACAGACAGACAGAGAGAGAGACAGACAGAGAGAGAGACAGACAGACAGAGAGAGAGAGAGACAGACAGACAGAGAGACAGACAGACAGACAGACAGAGAGAGAGAGAGAGACACAGAGACAGACACTGTGTCTGTCTCTGTGTCTCTCTGTGACTGAGCTCTATGAACAGCTAACAGCTAGCTGTTAGCTCCACAGAACAATGGGCCACCATTTGCTTCCCGCCCTCTGCAGCGCTACGCAGGGCCCCGGCTATCTCCTGGTAGTCACACTGTAGGGCCCCGGCTATCTCCTGGTAGTCACACTGTAGGGCCCCGGCTATCTCCTGGTAGTCACACTGTAGGGGCCCGGCTATCTCCTGGTAGTCACACTGTAGGGGCCCGGCTATCTCCTGGTAGTCACACTGTAGGGGCCCGGCTATCTCCTGGTGGGAACGGACCCGGCTATCTCCTGGTGGGAATGGA
>NW_026553854.1:50000-52500 GCF_027596085.1 Anoplopoma fimbria | reverse complement strand
TACTGATTACTGATTACTGATTATTGATTACTGATTACTGATTACTGATGGTTGATTACTGATTACTGATTACTGATGGTTGATTACTGATTACTGATTACTGATTATTTATTACTGATTACTGATTATTGATTATTGATTACTGATTACTGATGGTTGATTACTGATTACTGATTACTGATGGTTGATTACTGATTACTGATGGTTGATTACTGATTACTGATTACTGATGGCTGATTACTGATTACTGATTACTGATTACTGATTACTGATTACTGATTGTTGATTACTGATTACTGATTACTGATGGTTGATTACTGATTACTGATGGTTGATTACTGATTACTGATTACTGATGGTTGATTACTGATTACTGATGGTTGATTACTGATTACTGATGGTTGATTACTGATTACTGATGGTTGATTACTGATTACTGATTACTGATTACTGATGGTTGATTACTGATTACTGATTACTGATTACTGATTACTGATTACTGATGGTTGATTACTGATTACTGATGGTTGATTACTGATTACTGATGGTTGATTACTGATTACTGATTACTGATGACTGATTACTGATTACTGATTATTGATTACTGATTACTGATTATTGATTACTGATTACTGATTACTGATTATTGATTACTGATTATTGATTACTGATTACTGATTGTTGATTACTGATTACTGATTACTGATGGTTGATTACTGATTATTGATTATTGATTATTGATTACTGATTACTGATGGTTGATTACTGATGGTTGATTACTGATTACTGATTACTGATTATTGATTATTGATTATTGATTACTGATTACTGATTACTGATTATTGATTATTGATTACTGATGACCTGTTTAGCTCCTGATGCAGGAACACGACAGAGGAGAACCAGAGACTGTTCTCCTCTATGAGTGAGGAATGATTCCTGTCTGTGTTTAACTCAGGAGACCGTCTGGTTGAAGGAGATCTTCATCTTCCTCTCTGAACACGTGACTCCTCTGCTCTCACAACACGTGACTCCTCCTGCTGGTGACTCACTGACAGGTGAGTCAGCCAACCAGCTTCTAGAATGGCTCTGACGTCAGACAGCCTTCAGGTCCACATGACACAGTGAGGCGTTCAGGGTCCACATGACACAGTGAGGCGTTCAGGGTCCACATGACACAGTGAGGCGTTCAGGGTCCACATGACACAGTGAGGCGTTCAGGGTCCACATGACACAGTGAGGCGTTCAGGGTCCACATGACACAGTGAGGCCTTCAGGGTCCACATGACTCAGTGAGGCGTTCAGGGTCCACATGACACAGTGAGGCGTTCAGGGTCCACATGACACAGTGAGGCCTTCAGGGTCCACATGACACAGTGAGGCCTTCAGGGTCCACATGACTCAGTGAGGCGTTCAGGGTCCACATGACACAGTGAGGCGTTCAGGGTCCACATGACACAGTGAGGCCTTCAGGGTCCACATGACTCAGTGAGGCGTTCAGGGTCCACATGACACAGTGAGGCCTGCAGGGTCCACATGACAGTGAGGCCTTCAGGGTCCACATGATACAGTGAGGCCTTCAGGGTCCACATGACACAGTGAGGCGTTCAGGGTCAACCTGACAGAGTGAGGCGTTCAGGGTCCATCTGACAGAATGAGGCGTTCAGGGTCCACATGACACAGTGAGGCGTTCAGGGTCCACATGACACAGTGAGGCCTTCAGGGTCCACATGACACAGTGAGGCGTTCAGGGTCCACATGACACAGTGAGGTGTTCAGGGTCCAGTTGACAGAATGAGGCGTTCAGGGTCCACATGACACAGTGAGGCCTTCAGGGTCCACATGACACAGTGAGGCCTGCAGGGTCCACATGACAGTGAGGCCTTCAGGGTCCACATGATACAGTGAGGCCTTCAGGGTCCACATGACACAGTGAGGCGTTCAGGGTCAACCTGACAGAGTGAGAATGCGTTCAGGGTCCATCTGACAGAATGAGGCGTTCAGGGTCCACATGACACAGTGAGGCGTTCAGGGTCCACATGACACAGTGAGGCCTTCAGGGTCCACATGACACAGTGAGGCGTTCAGGGTCCACATGACACAGTGAGGTGTTCAGGGTCCAGTTGACAGAATGAGGCGTTCAGGGTCCACATGACACAGTGAGGCGTTCAGGGTTCAGCTGTAATCATCAGTTCATTTGTGTTTCAGGTGTGAGTGCCGATCAGCTGAGTGTGTGTGTGGTGAAGAAGATACAAGAGAACACGGCCGTCACAAACATCTTACCTGTCAGCTACAGGTACGACCAAGGATTATTATTAAAATTATTATAATTATTATTTTTATTATTTTTATTATTATTGTCATTATTATTATTATCATTATTATTATCATTATTATTATTATTATCATTATTATTATTAATATTAATGTTATACAACAGCTCCTGAAACAGACTCAACACAGTGTTTATTTTTATGTATTTCAGTTTTCTTCCTAAACA